>NC_056736.1:651805961-651960961 GCF_019279795.1 Protopterus annectens
TAATCAATACAGACATAGAATAGAATTTTAAACTTAGAATATTTGCTGATGCAGTTTATGCAGCTATATAAATAATTTTACAATGCTAAAGCAAATGTTGACTAGGAAAGTTCAACATTTAGTACAGAAATTCTGATAAGCAAATGGCAGCTATTTTATGAAACATACATGGAACATATTCTTTCATATAAAAATAATTAATTTCAGAAGGGTTGCCACCTCCTCAGTTGTGCAAAGTAGGACTTTTTTATGAAAATATAAGATTTTGCAGGACAAACAATAGCCCCAAGAAATACAAAGGAACGGTCTTCTCTGTTTGCCAAAATAAAAGTGCGGTCTTATACAATTTGAGCTGTTCTTTTGATTCATATCATATTAAAGTTTTCAGATAGAAAATACTTGTTTTGTGCAACTATTTAAGGAAACTTTGAACTACAAATCTTAGGGCATTTGCTATTTTTCATTTATTTATTTATTTATTTTTTATGGACACAACTGCTCAAATATGAACTGCCCTGCATAAAGTGGGATGGGTGGTAACCCAAGTTTCAAGTGTTGTATTACTGAATGCAGATTTAAAAGGGGGAATTTATGTGTCATATGTTGCTTTCTTTTGTTTTGCTACTATGAATATGCTGCATATTAATGTACTAAAGCTATCATACCCGTTAGGTATAAATATTAATTCAAGAGTTGTAACAGGTTACAACAAGAAACAGTTCTCCTCTACTATAGCACACAGAAAAATAGTAGGACGAGAATATGAACAAATGTGATTTATGGAATGCAACTGCTTAATCTAATAAAAGTGTTTTTTTCTTATATCTATTTTCTGGCAATATCTTTTGAGTGAGAAATACAGGTATACAACCCATGCATTAAAATGTGATTCATACACAACTTATATTGATATTTAGGCACTTCTGCACTCATACAGCCGGTAAGTTATTCCCAGATTATGAAATCTCAGAAAGATCATTACACGGAGTGCTGATTAAGCTTAACCCAATAACAAAAAAGTTGGATATCATAACTGCTGTGCTTCAAAAAATCAAAATATTATAGAAGGTACACATTGGAGAAGTAATTCAGCTTGTAATGAAACCAGTAGGTCATTCAGGTTCAGTAAGCACCAAGTGACTGCTTTCATCTGTAAGGAGAATTCATTAGATCCTCCTACTAACATACTAGCCACAGACAGATAAAGCTATAATAGTGAACATGTTGCTACACATCTTAAGGATATAAGCAATAGGAGAAAGAAAGAAATCCACCTGTGACAGGTGTGTAACTAAGCACAGCTTGTTGAGCAACTGAAATGTATATGCTGGTCCAGGAAAAAAAAAGATATTTGCAGCACATATCACTGCTACAGCATATTTGACTGGACAGCTATATCTGACATCCTTTTGTGCACAGCTGTTATAGGGAAATAAAGTGGTTGTGGAAGCACATTTGATCTAGGACTTCTTATTAGAGCTTGGCTGATCAGGATTCTATTTTAAGGTAAGCCCACTGGACATAAGTATCCCTTTTCAGGGAGTGACCTGGGACCACTGTCTGGTTAAGTGATTTGATGAAAGTCACACAAACAGAGGTGTAAGGAATCAAACCTTGTACCCTGGACTACAGGAATCAGTTTGCTAAGAGCTTACAGCATGTGAAATGTCAGGTGTAATACCATGGAAATGCTTGACATAGATAACTATTTCATGGCTTAGTTATATGGATCAGTCTGGACTGGACTAGTGCAGCATATAAGGGACACACATTATATATTGCCAAAGGGCCCACATGCTCCTCTCACCAACTGGTCACTGAGATGTTACAAAAGGCCGCAGGGCCCACCAAAAATAAGTATGTCTGTGTAGTACTGCTCACCAATCAGAAGCTTGGTAATTTCTTTCTTAATGTCATTCATCAAACAGCCAATCAAAGCAATCCCCATAACATGAGGTTTAAATCTGTAGGTAGTGTTAAAGACACCTCAACACTGAGTCCCCTATCATTTCAAGTTGTCCTATACTTAGAGTATCTTTAGCCCCCCTCAGTCTCTGCTTTTAGAATTCCTTGGTTTACTTACTTCTCTCAGTTACTAGTCTTTATTCCCCTTCTTCTTCACTTTTTCATACTTCAGGTAATCTCAGAATGCAGGGGAGTAATGTTCAGTGTGATCAAGTTACTGTTTGCACCAGCATATTCTTCAGTATTTACATTCTCATTAATATTACTTAAGTTAAAATCAATTTCAGTTTGTGCAGGATTTCTGACCACATTTTTCCTGCTCAGTATTGTATCCTTCATTTTCTCTTGCTTTATTTCCATGCCTCTGAGTCTTGCTTACTTCATAAAATTTTAACAAGTTTAAATAAGTATTTACATTTTTCCAGGTTTTTTTATACTCAGCCATCATGTTAACATCACTAATTAATACCTCCTCTATGTTATATTTTGGCAGTTTGCCCCTGTCTCGCAAGTCCAAATGGACAAATTGTCAAATGACTCCATTTTTTGAAGAGACATGTATGGCAGGTCACCAAGGAGCAATAACTGTCTAATATCTTATGTCTTGTATTTTCCACAACTGATAAACTATGTGACTGTCCCTACTCTGGGACAGTATTCATGGATCCTCAATCCTTTCCACTGACACCTGTGAGAGATGGCCACTAAGAACAAAAATGGATACACACAGTATTTTCAGATGCATCTCTCTGCACCAAGCACAATTCCCCTTAAGAGCACACAGGGAGCATCCCCTGGACCTGGGGCTGGAATCTGTCTCTCTCCAGGCCCCAAACAAGACTCCACACTGACCACTTTGGAGTTCTATGTCTGTGTTCCAAGTAGCTGACACACACACACTTGGATATTTTATTTACACACACACACACACACACACACACACACACACACACACACACACACACACACACACACACACACACACACACACACACGCACACACACACACACACACACACACACACACAAAAACCTGGGAAAAGCTGGCAGAGATTTACCAGCTGTTAGGTAATTCTGCTGCCACCAGTCAGCTACTGTAAGGCTCTTACAAGGGTACCCAATTATATTGAGTAAAATTAATACCAATACAAACGGTAGAGTTTGGCCAAAGCAACAAGGTTTTCAGGAGTGGCCACAGTGTCACTAAAATAAGCATAATTTAAGACATTCAAATTATTATCTAAAAGACCAACCACAGTGAAATGTATAGAATATTTAATAATAAATAATAAAATAGAAAACATGAGAATACTGAATATCTAGTTACAATAAACACCAGAGTTTAAATCACAAGATATAAAAAGATAACACAGTTTGATAGATTCACACAGAAGCAGAAAAGCAATACTTATCTAATCTCACTATATTTTCCTGACTGACTAAAGAATTAATGTTCCCTAGTTAAGTTATTTACTACAACAAGGCAAGATGATGAGTGCTGAGCTACTTACTACAGCAAGGCAAGATGAGGTGTGAGGTTGTATGAGATATCTGTGAGAGCTCTTTCCTGTCAAGTTCTGAAAAACAAAGTGCGGCTGTGAGAGTTCTGGAATATTTCTTACTAATGTCTAAAAAATAATTTCAATGCTGGTTATAGAATGACATCGCATATGGTCACCTGCCTCAGGTACAATACACACCCAGAGCTTTGCTAAGATCTGTGGCAGCATTTGAAATCTATAAAACAATTTCATAAACTTCCACCCTTCCAGGGTAGCAATTAGTTCACTTCTAAGGACAATACAGTAAGATTCCTAGTCCTGTTTTTCCCAGACATTTTTGTGTCTGGCTACAATCAGACCTATAAGAGAAAATCTTTATGGCCTAAACCAACCCATTTAATTTTCAACCTATTTTTCAAAATTAGCTGTGCTGGGATTAACCTCTTCCCTTCCAGAATTCTCTATTAAAACATATACATTTAATCAGTTGTAATAATACTGTCTGTCATACATGTATTTCTTTTTCTGTCTTGCAGGACCCACTGTTGATGCATTTCTAACACAAGTGTCTTTACAAATACATTTTAACACAAGCATCTGTATAAATCAGTGTGATAGTCAAATGAGATAAAATTCTTTACAAAACTCCAGCTAGCTATGTTGCCTTATGTTACACATGCACTGCCCTACTCTCCCTGGAACAGATGGCACTACCTCATATCATCACAATCTAAATCAAAATTTGGCCAAAAATAATGACCTGTTAGTGTCATACCAGTGTAATGAGTAGCTGAACAAGATGTATCCAGACTTACAGGAACATTATAAATTCACCTGTCTAAAATGTTTCTAGGTTCATACAATTAGCAGACATTATATATGTTTTGCTATGGTGATGATTCACCTTATAAGATAAGTGTTAATACTTCCTTACTATATGTATATATCATTGTTAAAAAGGGTTGCCAGCATGCAATCTAAGCTAAGATTGCCTATGTCATGTGTGATAATTTAATATAGATGTTTATTGAAAAAAATAATGTAACATGTAATTCTGTCAGTCTTTCATAGTCCCTCCCCTGCATACCTCTCAACTGTCCAGATTTTCACAGAATGTCCAGATTGTTGCCTCATATTTTTTAGTCTGTTCCTCATAAAACTTGAGGTTTTCTGGCAAATAGCTGAGGACTGAAGTCACTAAATGATGACATACATTTGACTTTCAGGCTTCATATCCTTTATAAAATGTATGTTAACACAAATTTTATTATTATGTCAACTTTCTAAGTTTATAAGAACAATATTTAAAATCTGATCCTGTTTTTGGGTCTTTGTCTTCCCGTTATTTCAGGCTTTGTCCAGACTTCTTGCACCAAGAGGTTGAGAGGTATGTTCCCCTGTGTCCCAGCTTGACATGGTCTATAAGAAAAAGAAGATAAAAACTGGGGCATGATATGTTATTCCCATTTCTTAACCAATATATACATTCTTATAAATTCTAGTGGACAGCTGTCTGCTATTTTTTTCCAGCATAAAACTGCCATGTGATAGGCATATTGTGGTATACATAGTGTCACTGGTATCACAGTACCGATATTAATATAATAATTCATTTCAAGATGACTCAGGTCTAAGTGTGGACAATTATTAATAAACCTACATGAGAAAGCAATGAATAAATAAATAAATAAATAAATAAATAAAACGTACATGAAAAACATTGATTACATGATCTTTTAAGTTTATCAGTCACAGGGAAATGGTGTCTCCCAGTTTCAAGTACTTTTTTAAATGATTTCCCTTCTTATTTTTAAAAACTGGACCTTATCCAATGGCTCTGAATAAATCACTGTTTTTAAAATGTAACCTCTAATGTTCACAGTCCAATTTATAAAGAGAAAATAAGGGGCAGGATTCACGAAGGCTTGCACAGAGTCTAAGAGTAGTGTAAGACTCCATGCAGCCCTCACGATCCAGGAACAGCCCGAAATTCCGTGTAAGAGACCAGCTAAAACGTCTATTACACGGACTGGGCGTGGATATGCTAATCACCTCACTTGCAGCCGAAAGGCATGCAAATGAGGTAGATTAGCGATCCACGAAGCACAAACCAGCCCGTGTAAGAGTCGTGTTAGCTGCAGAAATGTACTCAGTTGACAACTGAGTATGTTTCTGCAAATAACACAATGGAGCCATGTCAGCTCCAAATAAAGGGTGCATATGTGTCAGGCAGCATGCCAGTGGCCAAATATGTGGCCATTGGCAAGGTACCCCGATGCAAATATGAGAAATAAATATTTTTTTTTCAGCGAGCGCCGATGTTTAAATGCAGCGCAGCCCTGTGCAAATGGGCTGCGCTATATAAAACATAAAAATGAAGGTTATAAACCCACAAATGTGGGTTTTGTGCAATACATGGATTTACAATGCAGGGACCAGCAGACCAAAAACAACATGGCCACCGTTTAGTGGTTGCTAAGGGAGGAAGATGAGTCTAATACATGTAACTAAGCATTAGTAGGCAATCTGATGTAAATGAGTGTTAGAATACTGAATCCCACTGTCACATAGCAAATGAGCACATTCTGAGTAGTGTAAGAGTTACATAAGGGGAAGGAACAGAGTAGGAGATAGGTGACATCACAGGGGGGAATGGCAGAAAGAAATGCAGTTCATTGGAGGTCAGTGTTACATGACAGATGTCAGACACATATCATGGAAAGAGGAGTGCCACAAGATAAGCATGGGAAAGTCAAGAAATGGAAGGTTTACACTGTTGCCAACACCAAAGTTTCTTGCTGGGTGTGCATGCGCACGTGTGCGCGCCAGGAGGCGCGAGTAGGGCAGTGTGTGCACGTGTAAGGCAGACTGAGCATGTGGGAGCCTGTTGGCAGACTTGTAAGACTGTTTGCACTGGTGTGCGCGCGTTTTAACCCGAATAAGTAGATTCTGAACTGTGTAAGCATGTGTGCATGCGTGTAAGCCACTGTGAGTGTGTTTCTGCTGGTATGCGCGTTGCTCCCCCCTGAGGAAACAGAAAGGAAAAAAGAAGCAACAGAATTAGTAGGAGGCTAGCAGGGAATACTGCTGGAGCTAGCAGGTGAAAACAATTAGAAGCAGGCAATTACACAGGCAGAATAATAGCCCAGCCCAGCACTTAAAACTCTGCAAACAGCAGTGCAGGATGTTTCTCTCAAGAGACACTGCAAGACAGGAGTAAGCTATTAGAAGTGAAAACTGAAAAAGATTAACTCAGAGCAGACATGCTAGGGGCTGCCATAGCTGTCATAAGGAGACATAGGCGACTTTCTGAGGGTGGTGACAATGCAAATGGTGCCAGACAACCCACAGTGAGGAGACGGAGAAGAGTGTACAGGCCCAGGGCCACCTAGCATAGGTTACATGAGCTGGAGATAGAGGAGCGCTATAGAGTGGACAGAGACCTCCTGCAGCAAATTGTCGAGCTGTGCAGGCCGCGCCTCACACACAGAACCAACAGAGGGGAACCCATCCCAGTGGAAACCAAGGTATGTGTTGGCCTAAGAATACTAGCAACAGGTACCTTCCAGAGACCAACTGGTGATATGATGGGGATATCACAGGCATCAGCCTCCAGGGTACTGCACCAGTTCCTGGATACCATGTCAGCACATGTCGGTGATCATGTATATTTCCCCAATGCCCGTGAGGTATTGGCCAGCAATATGCGTCTCTTCCAGCAAATAGCGGAATACCCTGAGGTAGTGGGTGCAATAGACTGCACGCACATATGCATCAAAGCACCAGCCGGTGAGTGGGGTAGGGCCTACATAAACTGCAAGGGCTTCCCCTCCATCAACTGCCAGGTCATGTGTGATGCCCAGGGCATAATAATGAATGTGTGTGCTGGCTGCCCTGGGAGCTACCATGATTCCCATATCTGGCATTTGACGCAGCTGTACCAGACATTTGCCAATGGGGACATCCCACATGGACACCTAGTGGGGGATGCAGGTTATGCACTGGAGCCGTGGCTGATGACACCCATCAGAAACGCACACACACCTGAACAGGAATGCCATAATGAGGCACACGCACAAACACATAATGTAATAGAGCGTGTGTTTGGGCTGCTCAAGTCAGGGTTCTGGTGTCTGGACACATCTGGTGGAGCCTTGCAGTACTCACCAACTACATGTACCCAAATTGTCATGGTATGTGCTATGCTACATAATATGATCTTGCGAAAACAGCTGCAGCAGGACCAGCATAGGGCCGGGCCAAACAGCCCCCCACCATTGCCAAGGCCATCACAGGCAGAGCGTGACTCGGAGGAGGAACAACCTGAGCCTGCCCCAGTAGGCAGAAGGAAGCATGCCCAGTATGCCTTGGCCTTGGCAAAGAGGCAACGCATAGCACATACACTGGCTCAGTAGGAACCCTGGGAATGATACCCCTCTCTGACTCACTCATATAATAACAGGGATGCCTAAAATGACATAACCTGCTCTCAAACATGTACAGGGGAGTGTAGTATGTGCATCCGACAGAGGCAGCCCTGCAGCACCACCTGAGGCATGATTGTCATGTGTTAAGCAATGTAACACCATGTAGTATATGCAAACTTGATGACCCTGACTAACATCCTACCCTCACCAAGCATGATGCCACAATATGAAGATGAGATGATCAATTGCAATAATTGGCTGAAGTATTGCTGTTAGTCAAAGGGGATCCAATGTGTGCCAGCCTGGAATGACATGCTGAGCATGACATGATGCTCCACCTGCTACGGGTGGCGTGCACCTATCAGTCCTGGCCTTATGGATACTGGCAAAGGCTGTTGTTACCCACAGCGTGCCTTGAATAGGTAAGGCTCAAAACACAAACCCACCTCCATAGGTATCACAAGGGATAAGAACCTAGATGTAATGCTACCCAATGCCAGAAGTCTAAACAGCAAGATGCATGCAGTCTAAACTCTCCCAGTATGGAGAATGTTGATATCTGTCCTGTAACAGAAAACTGGGTCAAGGCTCACAGCAGCAGCATAACACTACCAGGTTACACCTCATACTGTGCTGTACAGCCTCAGAATATGGAACAAGCTACAAAAGGAGGGTGACTAGCAATGATTGTCAAAGATAACCACACCCCCATGTTGGTACCACAACAAGAAGCAGCATGGACTAGCCATGGTCAAGTAACAGTGGCTAAAACTGCCTCCCAGTTTATAGCCTGCTACAGACTACCATCCTAACACCAGGAACTGCACTTGGCCTATGTTGGAATACATGAATATATCAAGCCCTCCAAACCACATTATATTGGGTGACTGAAAATACCCAAACATAGACTGGGAGCATTATTCTAGCTCCAACACCCTAGGACAAAGGTTCCTAGAATCCATAAACCAAAATGCCCAGGAACAACGTACCACTCCCACAAGAGGGGTAAGCATACTGGATGTGATAATCAGCAACAGGGGTACTGGATGGCAAGATGAGAAGTGTATCCCTCACTGGTAAGATCAGACCATAGAATAATCACACCGGATATACACATTCTGACCACAGTCCCTGGCCAGAAAACCACAGTGAAAAACATGTGTAAAGCAAATGTTGCACTCCTCCAAACTGATGTGGAATCCATTAAAGGCCCTGTGCAGGTGCAAAATATGGGCCATACCTCAGAACCTGTTGTACAGGCATTCCATGAACACTGCCAGGAATGCATGGATTATGCAATCCCAAATAAAACCAAGACACAATGCCATACACGCAGGCATCTGGCATGGTGGACCCCAGCCATTACCAAACCATGCAAGAGAATGAGGAAGCTACTACATGATAGAGCAAACCTAAAAAGGGAAGTAATCTCTGATCAGTAGTATGGCAATAAAATATGTCCACTCATACAATCCACTAAGGCCAGCTACAACAAGTTGAATCTGTGAATCTTGAGGCAATGTTACACCTGCCCCATGTACACAGACAACCCTCACCTCCCACCAAGAAATACAAATATATGTGAGAGATGCAACCATTTATCCAAACCGGAGGCTGAGCTCTCTCAACTCAGTACTGTCAAAACTAGTCAGGAGGAGAAGGTAACCACACACACCACAAACCCAGTCTCACATAGACCTATCACAACTGCAAACCAAAGACATAAACACAGAAAAACATTCCCGGAGGCTCTAATTACAAACACACCACATCAACAGAGGCCTCCAAAGCAGACACCCAAGCAACCACTACCTCCAAACATAGCACATGCAACACATAGTACACAAAGCTGGTGTGCCAAACAGTCACAGGCCAGAAGGAGAAACAGCATGCCTGATACAGTTGTAATAAGTGACTCCATAGTCAGACACACTGCTGTCCCGCTCACCAGACTGAACAAGGGAAAGGGTACAGTAAGCTGCCTGTAGGCTGCTACAATACGCCACATAATACAAGTACGCAGGTCACCCCAAAGCAAGTAGAAATATGATGCAGTCATTGTCCATGCTGGCGTGAATGACCTGAGATGTACCTCCCCGGACTACATGAAAAGAGACATAGATGAGCTCTCCGATTATGTAGTCCAGGCTGGTATGACACTGACCTTGTGCAGCATCCTACCCTCACCAGGAATGATGCCACAGTACAAACACAGAATGATCAGCTTTAACAAATGGCACAATTACTGGTGTCATTCCAAGGGGATCCAATGTCTGTCTGCTTGGGATGTCATGCTTGACAAGCCACGCTGCTGTGCCAGGGATGGCTTGCACCTGTTACCCTTGGGCGTCTGGATATTGGCTAAGGCTCTTGCCACCTCCATAGAGCCTTTTGTAGGCAAGGCTGAAAAGACTAACCCACCTCCCTAGAAAACATAAGTAGAAAGAAACATAAGGGTAATGCTGCCCAATGCCAGACATGTAAACCTCAACATGCATGCTCCCGAGGCCCTCCCCAGTATGGAGAACATCGATGTCCGTGCAGTGATAGAAACCTGCAGCAAGGCTCCTGACAGCACACCAGCACTACCAGGTTATACCTCATATCATGCGTTATGGCCCCAAAACCTGGACCAAAACATAAAAGGAGGGGGAGTATCCATATTCAGCACAGATACCCACACGTCCAGGTAACTGACAATGCACGAAGCATCGGAGACCACCCATGTGCAACTAACCGTAGGCAAAACTGCTGTACAGTCTGTAGCATGCTACAGACCACACTCTCACACACAGGAACCCGACTCAGCCGTCCTGAAGACACTGGACAGTATGAATGTCTCACCAAATACCAAACAAGGTACTCACAAATTACCACATAGGTGGTAATCCATTATGTATGGAAGGAGTAATCAGGGACCTAGGGACACAAGTGGACAGTAACCTGTCATGTGACACTCACATTGCCAATGTGGCTAGGAAGACCGTCTATATTGGCCACCTTATCATGAAAGGATTCACATCTACATCAACAGAGGTCATTGTGTCCCTATACTGTTCTCTTATCAGGCCCATAATTTAGTACAATGCCTCATTTGGGATGTACCTTACCCGACACTTACAGCAGTTAGAAAGACCTCAAAGGTACCTCACCAAGAGGATAAAGGGTCTCAAATATATGTCATATGCTGCCTGGCTGTAGGCACCCCAGCTGTATGCAGTCACATACTGCCTACGCAGAGGCGTTGTATGCCTGTTGTACAAGGCCATGTCCAACACAGGATTAATGGACATGCTCCACCCCAGAAAACCCAAATCCATCGGAGCTGTGAGAGTGAGAGATGTCAACCTCAACACATAATGAAATAGGATGTGCTGGAGGGACAGATACATAACCCAGAGGCTCCCTACACCCTGGAATGGAGTCCCACTCCATGTTAGGCAGAGCCCCTCACTGACTCTCTTCAACAGGAATCTTGCCAAGTGGATGGGTGATCGTAGATGTACACTGGGGGTCTTCACTGTGTCACGTCCAGACAGAGGCACAGTGAAATAAATCCTAAATGGCCATAATATTCACATAGCAAGGGGTGGTGAAAGCCACACACACTCTGGCTAGGCTTATAAATGCCCTAGGGTGGATAGCCTAGTATGAACCTATGAACCTATGAAGATACAAATTGTACAGGACACTAAGGATAATCACAAGGCTTTCTAAACTGATGGTAGGAACCTTGTTGGGAATTCACAGATATGCTCTGAATCACTCAAATATTACAAACAACATACCAAACACACACACATATTGCCAACATCCAACCTGACAGGTGCAGTGCAAATCCCCCCCCCCCAAAATGCCAAATATCTATTCCAGCAGAGTGCTGGCCCCCTGACATTGCAGATGCTGAGGTAACAGCCAGCATCTACAAAGCAAAACACACAGCATCAATGGTACGAGATGGTGTCCTGGGCTGAGTTCAACATGGACTCCAAGAAGGATGGAATGCCAAATAACACTACTGCTCAATGTCAGCCTTATCACAGGATATGTACCCAAAGAGCAGTGTACAACAACAGTGGTCCTTCTCCACAAAGGTGTTGCCTGAATGGATACTGCAAACTACCACCCCAGAATCCTGACAAGATTGGTCTGCAAAGCTATGGAAAGGATCAGCATGTACCTCAGACATAAAGATATTGGGGACCTACTGACACTGGACCCTACCCAGTGTGGCTTTCTTAAGTGCAAATCCTGCCCCTTAAGCATGTTTGACTCATTTGAAACAGTCATTAAGGTCATTGATGAGGGGAATGTGGTCCACACAACCTAGCTGGACCTTCCAAAAGGCTTCCATACAATACCCCATGTGTTCGTTATAGATAAGCTCACCAGCTTAAATATAAACCCCTATGTCAGTAGAGGGGTTGCAAACCAGACCAAGGACAGAACTGACATGGTCAGAAATGCTGCAGCCATGTCAGACTACAAACCAGATACAACTGGCATCCCACAAGGCTCGGTCCTGGGACCTCCCTTGTTTGGTATATATGTCCCATAGGTACAGGCCAACATGGAAGGACTGTGTCTGAACAAGTTTGCAGAGGACTACAAACTGGCCACCATATCTGACCCTCCAGCTGACACAAGCATCCCACAAAAGGGCCACATAGAAACAGACAACTGGTGCCATAGCCATGTTAGCAAGCTAATTGCAGAAAAGTGTATAGTCAACCCCTGTGGATATACAGTAAGTGCCCACCAATTACCACATAGGTGTTAACCCATTAAGTACTTAAGATGTAATAAGAGACCTGGGGACACAAGTTGACAGATATCTTGCATTGGACAAGCATGTGGCTGTAGTGGTTACAGAAACATACTATATACCCACCTAATCATGAAGGTAGTCAGATCTAGATCAGGGTAGGTCATTGTGGCTCTGCAGTCATCCTTCATCAGCGTCACAATTGACTACAATGGCCCCTGTGGGATGTACCTCAGCAGACACCTCCATCAACTGGAAAGACCCCAAAAATACCTCACCAGGAGTATCAAAGAGCATGAACAGATGCCATGTGTTGCCTGATTAAACAAACTGCAGCTCCACACACTGCTATACTGCCCGCCCAGAGGCAAGCTGTGCCTGATGTATAAAGCCATGTCCAAGCTGGAATCAATGAACATGCTGCACCTTGTACAATCTGAATGGCAGTGAGCTATGCACATGAGAGACCTGAACCCCAGCACTGACATACATAGGACAAGCTGTACTGAATGATCCATAACACAGAAGCCACCCCCACTCTTGAGTAAACTCCCAGTACAGGTTAGCCAGAGAGTCACTCATCGACTCTCCTCAAGAGGAATCTTGATGAGTGGATGGGAGATGGTAGGTTTACCCTGGTTATCACTGTTATGTCACGGGTAGACGGAGGCACAGTATACTAACCATGACATATGTCATGGCGAACTCCAGTTACAATGTGTGTCAAAGGACAAACACACTCTCTGACTAGCATTAGAAATGGCCTAGGGCACATCGCTAGTGTTTGCCAATGTCCACCTATGTTGTGGAATACACTACCAATGTTGGACAAGCCTGGTTTAAGTAGTCCATATATGAACATAATGCAACATGGTCATTTGTGCACAACTGGCCCCTAACCAGTCTGTTGTGCTCACTATGAAAATTTAAAGCAGTGATAGGACTAAAGCCCAGGATACTGTCCACCACAGTGAAAGTACTGAACCAGTACACTATATGGTACTACAGTGTTAGGTCAGTATGAAAGGATGTTGACAACTGTATGCAAAGTATCCCATGCAAACCCTGCAGGCACAGTATAATCCCTGTTGTGTTCAGACACAAAGCAGTTGGCCAGTAAGTACACAACATGACACCCAACGCACAACCATAAACGTGAAATATTGTTGAAGTTCGCACTCATCCACAAATGTGGTGGACTGCAGAGTTCAACATATGGAAAGCTTACACTGGACATGCTCGCACACTTTGATAAATGAGACATATGTCAGACAACATGCCATGGAAAGCCTGAACTGGGCATGCTCACACACTTAGGCCATATCTCAGTTTAGCAGTTGGCCACACATATCTTATATTTGTACGTGTTATTCCAGGAACCAACCACATTACAGCAATCTGCCCAGTGCACACAGTTAAATGACTACAGACACATAAGTGATATAGTGGATCCCTCTCATATTCAAACATCTTCCACAGATACACAAGTTGTTCATAGAAACAGGGAATGCCATGGCAATAAAGACCTGCAAACAGTCTATCAGCAACAAATATTGTGCATCTGACAATTAAACATATGGGTGTAGAGGTCAATACTAGGCTGTTTGCCCTAGAGAATGAAAGCTTAGCCAGAGTGTGCTTGGCGTCTGCCTCCCCAGTACAGTAGGCTACTGTGCCACTGTAAAGTAGGTCACATAAGGCACCGTTTGAGGCTAGTGTGCTGTGCCTCCATCAAGCAGGGACACAGTGGAGATTCCAGGGGTTGAATTTGCTATGCCACATCCATGTTGTTGGTGTGTGCTGCAAGAGGGTTGGTGAGGACCTCTAACAGTAAGTGGGCATCAATAACAGACTGAGGGGAGCCTTATCTGCAGTGTCTGGACAATTTCACTGTCAACACTTTGTCGTGATGATTATGAGGGATTGAAGTGTCGTGCCAGCACTGTTCAGAGATGTCCTCCCTCTGTGGGCTACAGCTCTGCAATGTATTAGCTCACTCCATCTGCTGGACAGCTCATATATAGCTGGTGTACACCTGACAGGTGTCCTGTTGTGGAGAAGTCATGGGTATATTTGGGATAGCATGATCAATGCAAACCTTCCACATGCTCATAGAATGCAATTGTCAAGGATTATGCAGAGTGGCCTGTATACTCCCCCAGCATGGGTCCTTTGAAGTCTTCCACCCCAGTCTTCACAAGTGCAAAGTCTGCTTTTGATAAATACACTTTGTTTGCAGTGACAACCTTGCCTGGGGGTGGGGATGGGATATGGATGTCAAGGGAAAGGTGGGTATGGTCAGATATCAACAATGGTGGTCTACCTCTGGTGTGGAACAGTGAGTACCCATGTTGCAGATGGTCAGGTGCAATATGTATTCCCCCTTGTGGCTGTGGTGAGTGGCCCTGCCATAGCACATGGACTCACAAATTGTAGTGGCTGTAGGGTAATGTTGTAGAGGCCTGAGTAGTTCCCACACACAATATACCTGTACCTGACATTAACAACTGGAATGGTGTATGTGAACACCTTCATATCTTGGCACTGTTCCCAGGGAAGCAAAGTGTGTGTCCTGGATGTGGGAGGGGTGGTCTGAACTGGTTGTGTTGTGTGTTACAGGTCCTGTGGTCACGAAGCATGGTATAAAACATAACCTGCTAGTGCTGATGTGCATATCTGACCCTGAAGTAGGTGGCTGCAAATGCATATATATGCTATCCACCTGACAGGTAGTAATAGATGTACATACCTTTGTATAAATAATGATGTCAGCACCCTATAAATACTGCAGGTGAAGAGCAGATGCCCAGTAATTTGGATAGTGCGCTCTGCTAATGTGTCTTCCTCAAGTGTCATAATATAGTTAGGTAGGGGTTTGAATCCTGCAAATTCTCAGTGTGTGTGTGTGTGTGGGTGAGCGGGGTTGGTGTTTGTGCAATTCTGTGTGAGAAAAATGTACCTTTTGGCAACTAGGAGAACACACTACAGGATGCACATTCCCCTTTCTAAACACTGATGATGTCAGCACCCTATAAGTACAGCAGGAGAAGGGAAACCTCCCAGTAATGCGAATAGCGCGCTCTGCTAATGTGTTCGTCTCGAGTGTCATAACATAGTTAGGTACGGGTTTGAATCCTGCAAATGCTCAGTGTGTGTGTTTGGGTGAAGGGGATTAGTGTGTGTGCAATTCTGTGTGAAAGAAATGTCCCTTTTGGCAACTAGGAGAACACACTACAGGATGCCCATTCCCCTTTCTAAACACTGATGATGTCAGCACCCTATAAGTACAGCCGGAGAAGAGAAACCTCCCAGTAATGCAAATAGAGCGCTCAGCTACTGCGTCTCATACTAGTGTCATAACATAATTAAGTAGGGGTTTGAATCCTGCAAATGGCAAGTGTGTGTGGGGGGTGTGAAAGGAGGGTGTGTGCAATTACATGTGGGAAACAGCTGACCCTTTTGGCAACCAGTACAACACACCAGCTGCTGCATATTCCAATCTCTACACAGAGATGATGTCGGCACCCTACAAGTACAGCAGAAGAGGACAAATCTCCCAGTAATGCAAATAGCACGCTCTGCTACTGCGTCTCTCACTACTGTCATAGCACAGTTAGTTATGGCTTTGAATTCCACAAATGCCATGTGTGTTTTTGTCACAGAGAATGCCCATGTGTGTGGGTTGTTGTTCACAATAATGCATGACATTGATTAAACCAGTAATGGCAATGCACACAGATGATGTATGTGTGTGCCAAATACACATATATACCTGTGAACTTCAATAGTTCCCATGTCTGATGCCTGCCACATGTGAATACATGGTATTTGCACTGGATAACATTATGACTGTGGTTTTCTGTGCGGGTGCTGCATGTGGTATGTGTATATACAGTGTGAGTTGTATATTTTATCATCCTAGCAGCGAGGGATACACATCCGGTCTGGGGCATATAGTCTACATGTTGTTGATGAACAGGTGCTGCATGTTTACACCTGTTGTGGGAGTGGTAACAAGTTGTTCCATAGCAATGCAGTGACTACATGCTAGGAACCTTTCAGCTAGGGTGTTGTAGCTACAGTAATTCATCAGCATTCAGTAATACTTCAGCATTCTTGGTGAGGGTATGATGCCAACCAAGGTCAGGGTCATACCAGCCTGTGCCACATGCTCAGTGAGCCCTTCTATGTTCCCTATCATGTAATCCAGGGAGGTACATCACAGGTTAGCCATAGTGGCATGGACAATGACTGAGTCATATGTGTCCATGCCTCTGACTGACCTGTATGCTTGTGTTATGTGGTGGACCATAGTGCCCCACGGGCATATCACTGTGACCTTCACCTTGTCCAGCCTGGTGAGCGGGACCTCACTGTACCGGACAATAAAGGTACCTAACACAACTGTAGCAGGTGTGTTGTCTAGCCGTACAGGCTGTGACTGTTTGGCACACAGGATTTGTGTGCTATGTGTTGCATGTGCTGTGTTCCGGCTTAACGTATGCCTGTGTGCCAGCTGCAGAGGTGTCTGCTGCTCAGGCAGGATGCTATTCTGAGGCTCCACAAATGCCCCAGTGTGTTCATGTGTTTGGATTGCTGTCAGTGTAGGTCTACATCAGACTGGTATTGTAGTCACTGTAGTATTTCATGCCACCTGACAGGTTATGCCAGTACTGGGTTCAGAGTGCTTAGTCCCCAGTTTGGCTATGTGGTTGCATCTCACACATGTGTTGTACGTCCATGTGTAGGGGAGAGGGTTGACTGTGTACATGTGGCAGCTGTGACATTGCCACATGACTCACATATTCCACAACTGTACCATAGAGGTGACTGACAAGTGACCTTTGCACATGCTACCATAGTATTGTGATTGCCATGGTGATTAACAGCATATAGGGCCAATGGGGAACAAGGTACAGAAGGTGAGTATGTGAGGGTGTAGTGCCTGTGATTAGTTAGCACTGGCATATATGACTGTTCACGTGGTCAAATGCCAGGTAAGTCATATGCAATGTGTCACAGGCAACGTACATGTGAACAGGACAAACAGTGACGTTCTGTCAAGTGAGACATGGACATACATATAGTAAGCTATGCAGATGTCACTAGGAATCCACAGAAGCTCTGTAAATCTGCATTGCAGGTGGAATCAGTGTTCCAGGGTAACTGCAAGCAAACATGCATGCAAACAAAGCTACAGTAAGCAGGGCTTCATGTAGTCAATTGTACAACAAACAAGCTGTACCACTTCCAGTAGGTAACAGTGCAAATATGCAGGCACTATACACATGTACATGGAAATACACAGGTCAGATGGCCAGGGTCCAGTCTCAGCGCACACATGTGTACAGACCATGTACGGTCAGGATGTACAATAACCGGATGGAAACCCAGGTGCTCATACCTGCAGTAATACATGTCAAATAACAGACACTGAGCCTTCACTCAGTGGTTCCATACTTAGTAGGATGTATGCTACCTGTCCTGCCACCACAGTATCCCTGACATTTATGGGGACTCTCCCTCCTGTGAAAGTTAGTTTTGTGTGTTGGGGCTGTCTAGCATGGAATGAGATGTGAACTTGCAGTGCTAGGGTGCTCCTGTGTGTCCTGTACCAGTCGTGTAGTACTGCACACATATCAACATCCTCATACATCCGCATTGCAGAGTCCAGTATGGGCAACATGCCACATGCAGTTTACATGTTCATCATTGCGTATCAATACTTTCATTACCTTATCCTCTGTGCTACCTATTTATGTAGCCTTCTGTTGACATCCTTACCACCAGTATGCAAACATGTGCAGATGATACACTATGGTACTTACCATGGGTGTAGAAAACAGTACAAGACAATCATACCCTTACTGCATCAGGCATGCTGGGATATACCCACAATTATATCAGCACACTGTACTGTTAACAACATGATACTATTACTACACGTCTATGTAGTTATCCTGTGCATCAGCAACATGTTAACCTGTACCTGCACTGATGTTACAGATTGCAGGAGGTGGCACAGTTTCATCATTTGCACAGGGTGTGAACTTGGTATGCCTGAGTCTGCCACTGATACCACCAATTGACATGTATGTGTATGTGTGTTGGTGAGAGACGGCAGTACAAGGTGGGGCATTGTTGATGCAGTGTGTGTGTGTATGCGGTAGCCCTAGGTGTTGTCAATTCGCATGTGTGTATGGATGCACACAGTTCCACCTCATGGCTACCATATACCGGTGTTTGTGGACAGCCACAGACTGTACCTGCCAGGTCATACAGATCAGTGTCCCTGGCCACGGACACAGTACCTGTGCCTTGCAGGGGTGCTACGGACCATATCCGGTACCAATCCAGACTGGGTACTGTCATCAGAAGCAGGTGTTCATTGACTGGACACAGATCCCTGTTGGGCCTGTCCAGAGCCACGTGCACGTGGTCTCCTGGGGTGGTCTGATGACAGCACAGACCCAGCATTGCTGGGGCTGCTGCTGGCCCTATGGGGGTGGCCGCGGCCCTGTTGTCATCCGCGTCGACTGCCAGCTGCTGCTGTTGCTGGCATACACCCACGCCTCAACCGTCCACCATTGCCCTGGCTCATGGACATGTAGTTGTGGAACTGATCTAATATGTCCCCACAACGTCTGTCTATGACATCGGTGAAATTACGGATGGCAGCCGCAATGTCACGCATACTGTCAGTCATGGCTGTGCGACATGCTGTCAGCTCCCTCAGACCCTGTCTGGTGTACCATTCCATACGTGACTGTGCCTGCATGACAGCCCGAAACATAGCTGAGGTTGTAAGACCTCTGTGGGCACGTCTGACAAGGGCAGTACGCCCATGGATGCTCCCACGAGAACCCCTGGACATCTGTCTGTGTGGTACCATCTCAGGGCCATGCCCATGACTGCTGTGTGGGGAAGCATGTGCCACAGATACCACATTACCCTGGTCAATGCCCACTGTATCCTGTCCATCACCTAGGGACATTGGTGACAAAGGATGTATTGGGAGGATGACTGTGCACATTGATGGGGTTGACAGCTGTGTACTGTCAATTGGCTGACCAATGACAGACCCTTGCACACCTTCCTGTGCCAGTACACAGATGTCATCATTATCAGTACCCGTGGCACCTGATTCAGGTTCCCTGCTGCATGACACCAGAGCAGCAGCAGAACCTGTGGGAGGGAAACAGGAAACACAGTTTACAATGTCTACACAATGTTACCAGTGATGCACACATGCACACATGCACAGGTGCACACATGCACACGTGCACAGGTGCACACATGCACACATGCACACATGCACACGTGCACGCATGCACAGGTGCACACATGCACACATGCACACGTGCACAGGTGCACACTTGCACACAGTTGCACACTACTCAGTATGCGAGATATCAATACACAGACACAGACACACCTGCATGCATACACAGAGCACTACTGATTGAGCCTAATATTACTATTACTATCAAGACTATTAAAGGTATTGTTAATACACACTCACCAGCATGGATAGACTGCATTGCTGTTACACCGGAGGGACCTGCAGAAGTGAGGAAATTAATGTCAATGGGCACAACTGTGCCATTGTTACTGAGTATGATACAGGTCAGTAGTACAACAGTTGCCTTTCACAGGTCAGCTGCTGATATTGAGAATATCACACTTGCACATTAAATACTATGATGACAGCTACAAACAAAGGACACACCTCACACATGCATTAACTACCAGTGTACACAACAGTCAACTATACATATGGCATATTACCTGCACGCTCGTAGTCATGGTGCTGTGTGGCTCCAGCCTCCATCATAATGCAGGTCTGCTGCTGTTGTTGTTGTTGGTGGGCTGGCGCCACAACACTTAGGAGTAGTCCCTTCAGTCTGGTGAGTGAGGGATGTGTAGCCACCCCACCACCTGTGGCAACCTGTTGCCTGTGGATATCCGATGCACACTGATGGACATTTCTGATTAAATCACTGCAGTGATGTCGTACCTGCTCATATGTCCTATTATGCGTGCCTATGTCATTTACCCGACGGACCAGGTCTTGCCGCAGTGCAGCCCTCTCCTGCTGATTCTGGCTGTTGCGGGAAAAGAGTATTGCATAATCCCGCACCAGGCTCTGGTGTATTTCCTCATCCTCGGCTGCAGAGTATGCCGGATTGCACTGGTGAGCCATGGTCCTGAAAAAGGAAATAAAATGATATCAGCAAAATATGTCAGCAGAATTTGGCACACATACTACACATGCTACTCGACTGTTGTGATACAACATATCTCCCATATATAGCATCTGTCTGTCTATTGGTGGATACACATGTAAATGGCCAGGTATCAGTGCCCAGCCAACAACTGTGCAACAGTACCTGGCACACTCCATACGACATACTACCAAACCCCAGCAGTCAGCACACTGATTCAGGTCCAAAGCACCTCCTCACTCTGGGGGTTTGTATCGAGGTACTGTATGGGGTACATCATCAACTACTGTGATCTGACCACAAACTAATCGCCCTGGATATACATATCCCACCTCCACCACCAGCACAAACGACTACAGTGAATGACATTTCAAACGCAAACTTTACACTTCTTCAGACTGAGATGGTATCCTTTAGGCCCACTGGGCCAGTGGAAGCCACAACCCACAATGCTGACTCCTTCACAAATGATTTCTACGGACATCTCCGAGAATGCATGGATCATGCAATCCCATATAAGACCAAGACACTCTCCACAAAGGGAAAGCATCCTGCCTGGTGGGCCCCAGCTATAAACAGATTGTATAACAAAAGATAGAAGCTACTGCAAGACAGAGCATAATTCCATAAAGGGAAGGCATGTCTGATCAGCACTAGTAAAGAGCTATGTTCTCTCATGCAAACATCCATGGGCAACGTTGAGAGGGAAATCACCGGGGACACTACAGATAACCACAAGGCCTTCTTCAGTTATGTTAGAAACCTGGTCAGAAATCCTCCAATATACTCATAGTTAGTACACAACAACAAATAATTCACTGAACCCACAGATATTGGAAACATTGTGGCAGACAGGTTCAGTGCAATCCCCCCCTCCCTCTCCCCCAACCCCAAACGAAGACATACTTATCCCAGCTGAATGTAACCTCCCTGTCATCACAGATGTCCAGGTGAGAGCCGCACTCAGAAAAGCAAAAAACACAGCATCAATGGGACCTGATGGTATCCCCGGTTGCATGCTACATGAACTCCAAGAGGAGCTAAACCCGCATATAGAAATGCTATGTAACACTAGCCTGACTACTGGATATGTACCTGTACACTGGTGTACAGCAGCAGTGGTTCCACTCCACAAAGGAGGCACCTCTACATACCAATACAATACAACACAATACAATACAATACAATACAATACAATATGCTATTGCCCCTGGGACTACAGCAGCATACTGTTCTGCTACCCTGACCATTGTGACACATGTGATGTGATGGTACGTGCTTCTGTCAAACAGTTACACAGGGTGACTCATATGGCATTTTACCTATCTGACTAACATTCAGCAGGGGTATGTGTGACATGTACTCAAGGGGAGTCTTGCTTCTTAACGCTGTGTGGTTTATTGCAGGGTATGTCTTATCTGTGGGTAGGAACCTGTACCTCCGCCATGTGCTCTCTACTGTGGTGTCAAGGACGACACACAGCAGTCATTTAGGTTGTGGATGGTGTGAGGTGTTACTATGATTGTTGGACATCTGTCATGGGTGTGACTTAAGTATGTAAATCCAGGAGTGGTAACCTCTATGTGGGTAATATGTGTGCACTCTGTGGTGTTGTCAGTCACTGTGCATTGGTAATGCATTTGAGTGCATTGTCACAGTGTCGTACATGTCACTGTGTCCTTCTCCATATCTGTAGCTGTCATGTGAGGTACATACCATGGCAGCCATTGTGTGGTGTGGAGGGGTACACTGACCTACATGTCCATAGCTGACACACCATGTCTGCTGACACATACCATGTACAGGTATTCCAGGAATAGTGTGCCACTGTGACTATCATTGGGGGGACTATTGTACACATTTATGACCCTGTTCACCCCTGACACATGCAGTGGTGGCAGCCAATCACATATCTGGTGGTTACTGGTGTAGGTGATTTGAAATGGGGCATGGTACTCCAGTTACGACACTGGTGTTCACTCCATGCCTTTGTCACCAGGCACCTGTTGCAATACATCTGTACACATGTGCCTCACTCAGAATATATATATATATATATATATATATATATATATATATATATATATATATATATATATATATATATATATATATATATATATATATATATATATGTATATATATATAGATGTCTATATATATATGTCTGTATACATATACACACACATATATATATATATATATATATATATATATATATATATATATATATATATATATATCAATGTACATATATTGCTATAGATATGGAGAGAGGGGGGGAGTGTGACAGAGAGGGGGTGAGAGTGACAGAGGGGGTGGGACAGGGGGAATGTGAGATAGTCATATACAGTCATATCTGTGGATAGTCAGATCTGTCTGTCTATGTATATGTATCTACATATATCTATATCTGTATGTGTGTATTACATATATATGTTTGTACATATTCTATCTATCTACATCTGTCTATGTATTCCTACATCCCTCTCTATCTATGTATACATATATGCATATTATATATATATATATATATATATATATATATATATATATATACATACATGCATACATATATTGACATACATACGTATCCATATGATAGATAGGTATATCAACATGTTTGTTTACAAAACTGTATACACACACTAACATACTGCTAAACATACATAACTGTGAAACCTACTTTGTACATTGCACTACAACCTACATTCAACCTACGTTGATATGTACACATAGATGCCCTCACATACATATATATGTACAGCCTTCACTGATAGTTGCTGTATGTCCCCTGCCCTATGCACATCTTCATATACATATAGATACAGACCAATGACACATATGGAGGGTTCACAGTATGTAGAGTTTTAAAGTATTACTTTACATTACCTGTGTTTGTCACAGCTGCTTGCGTTGCCTTTTGTATCGGTGTCCTGCTGCTGCTCCAGTTGACAGATGTCAGCTTTCTAGTAGGTTTTGTTAAGTGTTTTTGTTTGTGTATTTTTTTCTCTCTCTCTCTCTCTCTCTCTCTCTCTCTCTCTCTCTCTCTCTCTCTCTCTCTCCCTACCTCCAGAGGGTGCAATGAAAGTATTGCATGTGTGGACTGGGAGTACAGCATGCTTTTGTAGGTATCTGCATATGTCCATGTGATGGCCTCTGCACCAATTGTTAGCCAGCATTTGCTAATTGCATGCAGCCAGTTGTGTACTGATTGCAGTTCTCACTGTGATTTCAGGACAGTGCTATAAAAAGGTATGTGAGATAGGCGTAGCCCTTTCAGAGTTTAAGGGCAGGGACCATGCTGGTATGCTGTGGACACTGTTCTGTGAATGTAAAGGTTAGTATCTCTCTCATATTTCCGGCTGTGTTGTAGATTAACATTTCTCCATTCATTTCTCCAGTTTCCTGTACTAAGTGTGTATGTACACTGACACCTAAGACTACTACTACTGTTAATGTGGGTGTGTGTGCTTTCCTGTGGGGCATGTGGTGTAACTGGTATATAGCAGTGGCTCTTGCACTTTGTTGCTATGGCTTCAATATTTGCCCTTTACATTCACTACTTGTATGCCTGATAGGTGTCTTGACTGTAGTGTGTTGCTGTGGCTTTCCTATTTTCCATGTACATTCACACCTTGGAATGCTTGCTATATCTGCTAGGGTGTTACTGCATGCAGTGTGGTCTGGCCATGGTGTGAGCCTTGACATCTATTAGGGTATTTGAGTATGCTGCCGAGCAGGCCCCAGAGACTCTCAGGTGCATCTTTTATCTGCCTCATATCAGTGGGGTACACCCATTAAATTGTCTGGTATTCTGCAGTTGTGACTGTGGGTTAGCATGAGCATATGTATTACTACACTATTTCTGCCGTGGAAGTGGTGCATACTTTCAGTACTTCATAGTTACCATTGCATGTGTCATAACACCTTTCTGCTTACTGTTTGTACATTTCAAAGGGAGTCTGTGGGGCATCCCTGTAACTCAGTCACTGTTGCTATGTCTAGGGTCTTAACTATTCAAATATGGCAGTGTCAGACCTCTCAAGTGTACAGATATTTGCAGGATGTCCACATTTTTGCCTCATATTTTGGTCTATATCTCATAAAACAGCTTTTTCTGGCAAATCACTCAGGGCTCAAGTCAGACTATAGTGACAAACGTAAGTTTCAGACTTCGTACCCTTCCAAACATCCAACATAATGCAAAACCTGTTACTCTCTCAACTGTCTACGTTTGTCGGAGCAATATTTGAAATGTGTCCCTGTTTTTGGGCCTTTGCTCCACATTTTTTATTACTTAGTCCGGATGTGTTGCTGTAAGAGGTTGTGGGGTATGGGCAGTGATTATCCTGCTGTGAGTATGTGTGTGGCTTGCAAGGTGCTACAGTGACATTATTACCTACTAGCTACCAACTAGCATGGCTGTTTCTGTTCACACATTACTATTATAGAAATCCACTACATTTGACAGTAAATATACATGACATGCTTTGTGTACTACACATTCTATATTCCCTTTACATTCATTCCTACTATTGCATGATATATTTATTGTAGCACAATGTTCTTATAAAGCAGTCATGGCTTAGTGGTAAGTCATGCAAACTACTGTTTCCAAGGTCCTGGGTTCGGGACTGACAGTGGGATTTTATTTTGCTTTTGAGCAGACTACAGGCCTTGTCATTCAGAGTGACTAAGGCACTTTTAAGCAGTTGTAAGTGGGTTAGCGCTGGTTTGCGCAAAGCTCACGCATGCGCTCTGGCGTTCAGCTCCGCGCATACCAGCTTACAACTGCTTAAAAGTGCTTACTCTTGCGCACACCCGCGCTAATTTCTTTGAAAGAAATGAAAATGGGGAGACAGGAAAGTGGTGAAAAGGGGTCACAAAGAGGGTAGGACAGTAGGGAAACAAGCTCGGGTTTTGCAGGAGGGATGTAGGTAAGGCCGATAGCTGCCCATTTCTTCATCAGCAACAGCTGTGCATATGTTTGTAATTTGGTGTGACATTTGAAACCTTCCACCCCTGAGAGAGGTGTAAGGACAACAATAATACTTGTTGTACAGCCAATTGTAATTGACAGTTTCCATGTCCAGCAGACATGTGTGCAAAATGGGCAGCTATGTATGGGGCATAATTTTTTTGTGGGTACAGAGTGCCCTTTTTTTTTTTTTTTTTTAGGTGAGAGTGGTATGTTAGGTACAGGAAGTTGGTATAGCTGGGGAGGTAGGTTGGGTAGGTTAACAGACAAGACAAACAAGACGCATACAGGGGCGGTGTATGACACATGTGGGGGGGGTTACACAATTGACGGGGATGGATGTTTGGATATCTCGAGCACATGAGCCCACAGATAGCAACAGTGGAACTGAGATCCCCACCCATGGGCAGTTGCCACTGTGCCTTCACTGCCCAGGATGGGGCTGTGCTGGGGGCTGTGTAGGCCGGGCATCAGGCACGCTCATTAGTTGTGCCACCCATGCCTCAAGCTGGCGTAGGGGACCAAGAACAGCGTCCCGGATCTCCCTACGCACCACAGTCCGGACATTACGGAGGGTGAGTGGATGTTCTCCTCCGGCCACACTTGCGGAGGGGGGACGAGCCCCATCCCCTGCAGCGCATCCACCCACAGGTGGCACAGGGCCACCGGAGGAGGGTTCGGCCTGGGCACTACTGCCAGGTGCACTCGCCAGCTGAGGAGGGAGAGGTGGGTCCGCTGGAACCCGCCTTCCCTGTCGTCCTATGTTTTGCATTATGTTATGACAGTTTGGGTTAGTAACGTACAATACCATTCACAATTAGTTGTAACAGCATGCATTAGTATTCCCATTAACCAAACACCCATATATTCAAACCATTGAACAGCAAGCATAATACATGCATAATTTGAACAGCAATACATAATCCAACAACATGCAGGGTTGATTGATGGCAACAGGCCATCAGGTTTGGATGTATGAACAGGGCAGATGCATCAACGTACATGCAAATATGTATGAACCAACAGGACAAATGTCCAGGGGTGTTAATTGTGATTGCACATACCAATTTCACGTGGAATGGATTATATGTGGTTATAGGGTAGGGTGAAGAAAATTTAATTAACAACTTCAAATACCAATACATATGCTGTACATTTCTAATAGCTGCAGATATATACACACTACAGTTCTGCCTACAGTTTCCTATGTGATAACTACTTCAGGTTGGTGATAGGAATGTTACTGCTACATCAATATACATTTTCATTTTTATTCATACACATTCATATCTGGCTCTGTTTAGCTACAACATCCTGCTACATTTGCTTTATATAGCTATAGACAACTGTGGATGTTTGGTATTTCAGACAACCATACTATCTGCATATTGCAGACTGAGAGCAACATATCCAGATTTTGGGACACACATTCCAGCTGCAGTACCATTTTAAACACTTGTTACTGTTTGGTTCTGCCTGTCACATTCATTTCATTCTGTACTGACTGCAGTATACTTTATTCAGGAGTTATTACTACTTTATTGGTGGATTCATACCTCTTTCTCACACTCTCTCACTTGTTTTATTTTTACAATTCAGGATGGTACTTAATTCTAGGCTTTATTGACAAGTTTTACCTGTAGTTATAACAATCCTTTCCAACAGTCTCACTTCTGTCATATTTCTGTATTTCAACAGGGATATATTTCACACATGTGTTTTACTCAGCTTCTGCAGCTGTACTTTTCAGCCTGCTGCAGGTTATGTACTATTATATTACAGGTGGGACATCTTTATTTCAGACTTGTTTCATTTTTATGTTTGGATTACAGGCTGCATCACACTTTTGTAATCAAGCAATACTTGCAAACCCTCTTACACTGTTACTTGCACATTTTATTAATTAGTGACTACACTGCACTCTTTTGCTAACTGTCATGCTTATATATTTATTTACAGTTACAGGGAGAGAATTACTGACCTGCCTGGTGGCGCAACTGTGCCAGCCTATCGCCATAGGCTCGACGGTTCGCAGAACGGACACCTGCAGCTGTAATATAAATAAAGTAATATTGGAATACACATCTCCATAATATCAGCTAGGTTAATTTCTTACATAATTAATTACATGTAACTTACTCAGTAGTGGGGCGTTGGGCATTTGCCGGGCCTCCTGGATCCAATGGTTCAGTTGGTCCTGCTTCCGTCTCTTCAGGTCTGCATGATGGTGACAGACCTGCTCACCAGTCCTTGGTATCCCTGTGGCACTGGTGAGATCATGAGCCAACCAGTCCCACGCCTCAGCCATATATGCTCCCCACAGGACCTGGCCCTGCATGAGTTGGGCCTCATGATTGTGGACAAGGAGCCAAACCATATATTTGGACTCCTCAATGCCCCACCTCTGTGCTCAGAAGCAACTACCCTCACCTACACCTGACATCCTGGCTGCAAGTCGGTTCTACAATCGGTTATGCTGTGTATTCCCGCCTATGGGGCTTATATATGCCGTTTTTCCCGCACTTATCTGTGATTGGCCATTTTGGAATTGTATCAGCTTCACAAAACCTGCTTTGTCATGCTCCTCTTTCTATTCATTCCTATATATATGCTATTACTGCATTTCTAAGTGCAACTGTCATGGCTTAGTGGTTCAGTACTTTGACTATGGTGCATGGTATCCTGGGTTCGAACCTGGCCATTGCTTTTTATATTTTATGTCTGTCTACACAAGCTAGGAGGTGTGTCTGTGTAAAGGCAGTTTTGATACAGCTTGCTCAACGTTGCCCATCGGTTAGCTTGTTGGTGCGGTGCTCAGCTCCGCGCAAACGGATCACGCTGGTTTACGCGTGGTTTGGCTGTCAGCACGCATATTATGCTCAGCTCAGCTACGGGCACACAGTTTCAGCGTGTTAAAACGCTGCTCAACCCCGGGCACTCATTTTACACCTGTTAAACCACTGCTCACCTACGGGCACTCATTTTAAACCTGTTAAAACACTGCTCACCTACAGGCAGATGTACTCAACTTGTTAGACTGTAGCTCAGCTATAGGCACATCTGACATTTTTTTTTTTTATTATCTCACATTTCTTCAAAATACATGGCCCATTTCATTACATTTTACATAAAATATAAATTTATATGTGTACATATATGTCAGGATCTTGTTTCTTGCTTATTTCACTAAAAATAAAAATTGATGTTGTGGGGGCTAGAACCATGACTGCCTCCTCTTCAGCCGACGTCTCTACCACTATGCTATTGCTTCTTGGCTTACTTTGCATATTTAGTTCTTATATGCTTTTCCACTGACTGCTAACTGTGGCTAAGCGACAGGCATGCCCGCGCAAATGAGCACACTCATGGGCAAACATCTTTACAACTTAAAAAAAATATATAAGATGTTCATTTCTACATTTTATGTTCATAGTCTGTGGGGGCATGTGTTGTGTTGTGTTTATTCACATTTACACAGACTCTGTCATGGGGGTTTACTTTTAGGACTTTTACTCTTCTGGGGGATGGTCCGTTTGCAGGGCTCGGCCTACGGGCACGCCCCCTACTGTCTTACATGGACCATGTTAGCCTTAGGTGTGATTCAGCATGCCCTCATGCATATGCATGACATGCTGACGTCACACCGTTTAACTGCAGCCTCCATGTAAGTCTTGTAACTCTTACACGGAGGCTTCGTGAATCCTGCCCAAGGTCTTATCTGTGTTGTTGCAATGATTTGTCTGATGAAAGTATTTACCTAATCTGTTCCTTATTGGAAGCTATATTAGCAACTATTTTTGTTTTAATGTAGTTATTTTGTCAGTTATATTCTTCCCATTGCTATTTAAGCTATATAAAGCTAAATGAGAAGAAAAGTCATTTTGTTACTATATTAACTGACTATTAACTACTTACCCCTGGTTTGGCACCTATGTCTCTAATGGACACGGGCAATCTCCCAGGCCCCTGTTTGTAAATATTTCATCTCCTAAGCCCCTGCTTACTCTGCCAGGGGTACCAGAACTCATCAAAGATTTGGGAAGCATGGCTAGGCTTAAAAAGGCCATAGTGGCCGTTACCCTAGTTCATACCTGTGAACCTATGAACTAAGGATGCGTTTTAAGTGAAATAGGTACTTTCAAAAAAAAAATAGTTCATGAACAGAGGTTACAACAAAGAAACTGTAGACAATCTGGCTAAATATATCATTGAGAAGAGAGACTCTATGTGCCCAACTATCCTACACAAGCAGGTGCTCACTGACCACTGTCCAGCTATGCTTCAAATTTTATTTATTCATTTATTTATTTATTTATTTACCCTTTTATAACCTGGGAAGTCTGACTGAGCCAATTGCCTATTTTCAATGGAGGCCTGGGGAGAAAAGGTCCACAACAGATTCAAACACATTTAAGTAGTAGTTGAATAATTACATACATGTGGAGAAAAGCACACCAACAGAGTAAATATTTACAATGAGTTGAGGAGAAAGGATCCACAAGATAAAAAAACACACACAAAAATGTTTTACAGTAGCTGAGAAGTAATTATATACAAGGGGAGAACATCTGCAGAGTAGAAAAAAACACAAATCAATTGAAATACTTTTACAAGAAATGTTACTAGGATAAATTGTAATCATGAATGCAGTATGTACTGCAAGTAGCAAGGTACACTGCAGAAGGTGATAGCATAGATCAAGCAAGCATTCAAAATACTGACGATATTTATAATAATGTATGGAGATAAAAGTAATAGAGTATTCTGCTGCCAAAATAGACAGAGAAATAGCATGAGATGAGGAGGAGTAATGAGCAGGAGGAAGAATTAAGGACATGGAGAGAGGTGCTTATTATTAGAAAGATGAGAATGCTGTGAAATGACATGAGAGAAGGAAATAAATAGTAGTAAGTGCTGGCTAAACAAGTAGAAGATCATAGATTAGTAGCATGGTATCATTAAAGTGAGAGCTTCTGTTTGAAGTTAGATGATCACTACCTGCTAAGATATGGAGGTGGTAGTGAATTTAGAGACTATCAACTACTTACCCCTGGTTTGGCACCTATGTCTCTAATGGACTCAGGCAATCTCCCAGGCCCCTGTTTGTAAATATTTCATCTCCTAAGCCCCTGCTTACTCTGCTAGGGGTACCAGAACTCATCAAAGATTTGGGAAGCATGGCTAGGCTTAAAAAGGCCATAGTGGCCGTTACCCTAGTTCATACCTGTGAACCTATGAACTAAGGATGCATTTTAAGTGAAATAGGTACTTTCAAAAAAAAAAAATAGTTCATGAACAGAGGTTACAACAAAGAAACTGTAGACAATCTGGCTAAATATATCATTGAGAAGAGAGACTCTATGTGCCCAACTATCCTACACAAGCAGGTGCTCACTGACCCCTGGCCAGCTATGCTTCAAATTTTATTTATTCATTTATTTATTTATTTATTTACTCTTTTATAACCTGGGAAGTCTGACTGAGCCAATTGCCTATTTTCAATGGAGGCCTGGGGAGAAAAGGTCCACAACAGATTCAAACACATTTAAGTAGTAGTTGAATAATTACATACATGTGGAGAAAAGCACACCAACAGAGTAAATATTTACAATGAGTTGAGGAGAAAGGATCCACAAGATAAAAAAACACACACAAAAATGTTTTACAGTAGCTGAGAAGTAATTATATACAAGGGGAGAACATCTGCAGAGTAGAAAAAAACACAAATCAATTGAAATACTTTTACAAGAAATGTTACTGGGATAAATTGTAATCAAGAATGCAGTATGTACTGCAAGTAGCAAGGTACACTGCAGAAGGTGATAGCATAGATCAAGCAAGCATTCAAAATACTGACGATATTTATAATAATGTATGGAGATAAAAGTAATAGAGTATTCTGCTGCCAAAATAGACAGAGAAATAGCATGAGATGAGGAGGAGTAATGAGCAGGAGGAAGAATTAAGGACATGGAGAGAGGTGCTTATTATTAGAAAGATGAGAATGCTGTGAAATGACATGAGAGAAGGAAATAAATAGTAGTAAGTGCTGGCTAAACAAGTAGAAGATCATAGATTAGTAGCATGGTATCATTAAAGTGAGAGCTTCTGTTTGATGTTAGATGATCACTACCTGCTAAGATATGGAGGTGGTAGTGAATTTAGAGTGAAAAAGGTATAGTTATAGTGAATAATCAGCAATGCATCTGTTTTAAGGATTGTGCATGTACAGCTCCAGGTGTTAGACAGATATTTTTTAGATAGGTCTTGAAATTGAAAAGGCTGTTCGTATGTTTAATGGATGAGGGGACAGAGATCCAGGAGTGGTCTATGCAGCTGGAATACAGTGGGGTTCCTGCTGATGAGTGTGGTTTGTTTGTAGTGTGGAGCATTTTGTTTTCAGATTGAAGTGGCCTATTAGGGATGTGTGTGTAAATTAAGTCTAATAGGGCTTTGCTTTGTTTTGGTTTGTATTATTAAGATGTGGACAAGGAGTAGTTGGGTGTGAGTGAGCTGCTTGGGTAATTAGAGCCAATCAAGCTATTTTAGGGCTAAGCAGTGATGGGTTCTGTTTGAAGAGTTAGTGGCAAATTTTGCTATTTTTTTGTAGCCCTGGTTTAGTTTATTTTGTATGGAGGTTTGAAGGTTAAGCATTCTGGGGAACCATATTATGAAGTGAGGGGAAGGAGTACAGAGGCCAGGAGTTTCTTGGACATCTGTGTGCCATGTTCAGTCACAGCCTCACCTCAGGCTTTCTACCGAATGGTGCACTGCTACAGTCATCCCTCTCCATAAAGGGGGAGCAACAACAGACCCTGGGAATTATCACCCCATTAGCCTGACGAGTCTGATATGTAAAGCTATGGAGTGCATCATCATGGACCTGATTAACAAAGATATAAGAAATCTCCAAACTCTAGACCCCACGCAATTTGGCTTTGTGAAAGGGAGATCATGCCTGCTCAACCTGGTTAACTTCTTTGAGTCAGTCACCAGTGATGCGGATGCATGTAAGACAGTGCATGCAGCCTACTTCAATCTGACCAAGGCCTTTGATACCATTCCTCACTCAGGAATTATTGATAAACTCACCAAACTAGGCATCAACCCCTATATCACTAGGTGGGTTGCAAATTGGCTCACAGATAGAACACACAGTGTGAAAGTAGTAGACTCCAAGTCAGACTGCCGACCAGTCACGAGTGGAGTCCCATAGGGATTGGTCCTGGATCCTCTCCTGTTTGGCATCTACTTCTCAAAAGTCCAGGCCAACACAAGGGGACTCCGGCTGACCAAGTTCGCAGATGACTGCAAGCTGGGAGCCATTATTAACTCCCCAAGTGATGCAGACATCCTACAGAAAGGCCTCACTGAGATCAATGACTGGTGTCGAAACCATGGCCTTAAGCTTAATGCCAAAAAATGTGTCATCATCCCCTTTGGTAAAAACTCAGCCCCCACTAATTACCACATCAATGGGAGCCCACTGAATACTGAAGGCGTTATAAGAGATCTGGGGATGCAGGTTGACAGCAACCTATCCTTCGACCACCACATTGCCACTGTGGTCAGAAAGTCCTTCTATGTAGCATATCTCATTATCAAGAGTTTTGCATCCAGGAAGAAAGAGGTCATCATCTCTCTCTACTCTTCCCTCATTAGACCAATCATTGAGTATAATGCCCCATTTGGCATGTACCTCACTAGACACCTGCAACAGCTGGAGAGGCCACTGAAGTACCTCACGAACAGGATCTTAGGCATTAAACACATGTCCTACATGGACAGACTCTAAAGACTCCAGCTATTCTCTGTCTCATATCGCCTACTTAAAGGCAATCCTTGCTTGACTTACAAAGCCATGTCTGGCCCAGCTCTGTTAGCAATGCTACATCTAAAGAAATCCCAATCCCTCCAACCACATGCTCCAGAGACCTCAACCTCATTACCACAATCAACAGAACATGCTGGAGGGACAGGTTCCTCACCCAGAGGCTGCCTAAGCTTTGGAATAGATTTCCCATATATGTCAAGCAGAGCACCTCGCTGTCCCTCTTCAAGAGAAATCTTGATGAGTGGATGGGTAATAGAAAGTTCACCCCGGGGGATACCTCCAGTGGCTCTACTTGATAGAGCCACTGGGGACTAATGTTGGACGGCACAGTGCCAGGGCACTTCTATGGCCTAGGCTTGTAAAGGCTCCAGGGCCATTAGCCTAGTACACACCTATGAACCTATGAACCTATGAATCAGTTAAGCATTTTTTGTTCTATAGTGTACCCTAACGTTTGGTGATTTTTTTTTTTTTTATAGCTTGTTGCACATGTAAGTCAAATTTCAATTGTCATGCCTACTACCTAAGTATGGGTGTGTGTGACTTCTATAGTGGTTTTATCAGGCACTGTTATTGAGAAATTATGTTTGAGGTTTGTAATGGCTTTTGGGAGGAATAGCAGCAGCTTTTTTTTTTTTACACATCAGGTAAAAGTTCAAAGCTATTAAACTAGCTTTCAACTGTTGAAAATGACTCTTGAGTGAGGTGTTGTAGAGTAATTATTTTACTAGCAAAACAGATTAATGTGGAGTCGTCAGGATGTTGTATGAGGTGTTGCAAAGTAATTATGTTACTAGCAGAACAGATTATCGTGGAGTCATCAGCATGTTGTATGAGGGGTTGTAGGTAATTATGTTACTAGCAGAGCAGATTAATGTGGAGTCATCAGCATGTTGTTTGAGATGTAGAGTAATTATGGTACTAGCAGAACAGATTAATGTGAAGTCATCAGCATGTTGTATGAGGTGTTGTACAGTAATTATGTTACTAGAAGAGCAGATTAATGTGGAGTCATCAGCATGTTGTATGAGGTGTTGTAGAGTGATTATGTTACTAGCAAAAAAGATTAATGCGGAGTTGTCAGCATGTTGTATGAGGTATTGTAGAGTAATTATGTTACTAGCAGAAAAGATTATTGTGAAGTCATCAGCATGTTGTATGAGGTGAATGGAGCCAAATATCAAAGCAGCTATGGCAGAATGTTCACAGAAATTTGACTATTTGCATGACTATAAAAAGGGGGGGCTGAGTCTGTTTGTTTATGGTCTGATGAAGCAAACAGAAGTTTGTGAAAGCACTTACCTGTTGTAACTTACTTGCAATAAAGGGATTTTATCTGGAAATAAAATGTGGATTTATAACTTGACCTGGCTTGAGACTGTGAATATCCTGTGATTTTATAACTTGACTTAGCTTGAGACTGTGAACATTCTGCCATAGCTGCTTCGATATTTGGCTGCATTCATTCCTTTTTTGTTAATTGAGTGGCAGTTGGGACCTTGAAGTTTGTTTTTTCTTACTGTATTTGTGTCTCAACCCAACATATGGCAGAAGGTAATGTTGCTTTCAATATGTTGAATAATGGATCCTTGGTGACTACCTTAGGAAGTAAAAGAGACTATATAAACAAATACATATATGTTGCTAGCAACCCGCTTTTACTTGACAATGTTATAACATCTGAATCAGAAGTGAATCTGAGTGTGACTGACTTAGGGTGCCTTCAAGAGTCCCTACGAGTTATGGAAGATGATTTATATCAACTAAAACAGCTACATTATCAACGCATGCACTTTGAAGCTTGCAATGCCCTGAATATTGTTCCGCGTGGGTTGAGAGTCTTTACTATACCTACATATGGAGAGTCTCACCCTGGGTTGTTGGCTAAGTGGCAGAAAATCAATTTAGACACTAGTCGTGCCTATATATATCTATTAATAGACTACTTTCGTCCAGTGGAAGAACAACTATCGAATAGAATACAAGGGCATTATGATATTATTTGTAGCCTAGTTGGTGATGCTGAAAAAGACACCTGAGTACTATCTGTTATGGAACAGATTCAGTTTTATGAGACCAGGCTGATACAACAGAAAAGAAATAAGATGCAAAGGGACACTCGTGATTTTCAGGCAGGTCATGTTTTTACATGGCCTCGAGCTTGTATACATGCTGAGGGGAATAACCCTACAGTGAAACCAATGCAAAAGGCATGGGCTACAGTGGCTAGCAACAATAACAACAGCCTGGTTAATATAACAAGTAGCCAGTGGTTGAGGAGAACAACAGAGCTGGATCCTGTGGTCAGACTGAAGGCTTCAGTGCTTGTCAAGGAGCCATTTTTTGTCTTCCTTTGCCCATAAGGAAGAGGAAACTGTCATTAGACAATGGAGAGGTTCGGGGGAAAAACAGAAGGAGAATGGACAGCCAGGGGGGGCGAATACATTAGAGAGAATGTGGAAAACTGTGGACAGGATTTGCTATGGAATATATCCACCAGGTATTTACCTGAGACTGAATGTTCTTTATTGAGCAGAGGTTTGTCATTTATCCCTGCTCAATCTGCAGTTTTAACTGATGTGTTGGTGGATCTCAGAATGTTTATGCGTAGTGTGCAATTGAAACTATTGTTTAAAGATACGACATAGTGTAGTAATGAGTTTAAATTTGCCAAGCTGAGTACCTTTAATCCTCAGTATCATCCAGTGTTAGAAGTTTTTTTATAAAAATGTGAGCATCATGTGTATGAATTTTTTAGCAATAATAAGAATGTGAGTAATAGGCTTGATAATTTATCAAATGATGAGAAACAAGCACTAAAAATCTTGGAAACTGATAGAATACTGGTTATTCGCCTAGCTGATAAGGGCAGGTTAATTCTAGTGATGGATAGGGATTTTTATTTCTCTTTTTGAAAGAAATACTCTCTGACCCTGAAGTATATAAATGTATAGATAAAGAGGCCATCATTGTCATTCATGAAAAAGTTATTAATGCATTAGTTGCATGTGTGAATGAATTGTTTATCACAAGAGACATGTTTAGATATTTTGTGGTTGAATTTCTTTTGGTACCCATATTTCAGGGTTTACCTAAAATATATAAAGACCCACTAAGGCCACCATTTAGACCGATAGTGGCAGGCAATGGCTGGTTGATGGAGCCATTATCCATATATATATATATATATATATATATATATATATATATATATATATATATATATTGAAAAAAATTAAGACCTGCAATAATGAAATGTGAGTATATATTGAATGATAGTAAACAGTTTTTATAGGACCTGTTTGATTCTACTAAAGGGGCATGTGTACATCACAAGACTATAATGGCGACACTTGATGTGAAATTATTATTCACTATGATCCCTAATGGTGAAGGGATTACCATGGTGAATGATTTTTTGATGCCACACATAATATATGATAAGAGACATGTTGACCTCATATGTTATCTTTTAGTAGTAGTGCTAGAGACCAATGCCTTTGTCTTTGACAATAAGTATTTTTTACAGGTGTCTGGTGTAGCTATGGGCACATCTTGTGCCGATAGCTACGCCAACATCGTTTTGGCTGAGTGGGAAGCAAATACTGTTTTTGGCCATACTTTGGCAAATACATCTTTACATCTGTATAGACATTTTGTGGATGACCTCTTCATTCTTTGGGAGGGTGAAGAGGTCAATCTACTATTGTTTATTGAACACTTAAATACTGGTTGTAGTTTTCTGAAATTTATGAGTCAGTATTCCAGAGAAGTAATAGACTTTCTGGACATTAGACTTACTATAGCTGATCAGAATTTTCTACATACCAATCGTTTTCGAAAAAATTGCCAAAGGGCAACGTATTTGCATAGAACAAGTATGCACCCCCAGCATGTGTTTCGCAACGTATTGAGAGGGCAAGCCATGAGATGCTCTAGACTTACAGATAGAGATGCAGACTTTGAAACTGAATTAAAACAACTAAAAAGAGATTTTGAAAGCAGAGGATAAGGTAGTAAGGGTGTTGTGGAGGCATGTAATTATGCTAGACATATTAGAAAGGACAGGGCAAAGCCATACTATTCAAACAGGGGGAGTTGTAATACTAAGCAACAAATGAGGCATACTAAAGTAGCAGGGCCACTCACTTATACGAGTGGCAATCGAGCATTAAGGGGGATACTAGAGAATAATTGGCATATCTTACAGGTAGATAGAGAGATAGCAGGTTTAATAGGTGAGACGCCCTTTTTAGTTTATAAGAATAGTAGATCTCTTAAAAGGAGGTTATGCTACCCTAGAAGTAGTATAGGTATGGAGGTACAAATGCCAGTCGGAGGAACTCGGAAATATATGAAATGTAATTTTTGCCAATACATTTTTGAAGGTGTAGAATTTGCACATCCTGATACAGGAAGGAAGTTTCTCTTTAACATAGAGGCTGATTATAATAGCATGAATTTAGTGTATTTAGCCCGGTGCACTCTCTGCAGAGCATTCTATGTAGGTAAAACCAACAGAAGGCTAAGAGAGTGCATCAGGGACCATATGTACTGTTTGAAAAGAGAATAAACGTATAGTGCTGTTGCCAAACATATTTTATCTTGTGAAGTTAACATCACTTTCAGTTTAATGTACTAGAAATAGATAAAGAGGATGTCAGGATGGGTAACATCAGCTCAAGAACAGAGAAGAGAGAGCTTGACTGGATGATAAGACTGGGGGGGGGGCATATAGGACAGGGTTTGAATGACCATCATTCCATTGTTTCCAAGTTGAATAATAGGAGATTGTTGAAATGAACACATGAAATAAATTGACACAATTGAATTCTATGATGTTAGCTCTACTTTATTTTATTTTGATTTTCTCTTATTTTATGCTTATTTTATATGTATCTTAGATGTATACTTTACTGTGAGTGCTTTAATTTAATGGTGGGGAGGTGCTTTGAGTATAGGATTGACTGATTTGTTCATTTGAAATTTGACTATTTGCATGAGTATAAAAAGGGATGGGCTGAGTCTGCTTGTTTATGGTCTGATGAAGCAAACAGAAGTATGTGAAAGCGCTTACCTGTTGTAACTTACTTGCAATAAAGGGATTTTATCTGGAAATAAGATGTGTGGATTTATAACTTGACCTGGCTTGAGACTGTGAACATTCTATGGATTTATAACTTGACTTAGCTTGAGACTGTGAACATTCTATGGATTTATAACTTGACTTAGCTTGAGACTGTGAACATTCTGTGGATTTATAACTTGACCTGGCTTGAGACTGTGAACATTCTGTGGATTTATAACTTGATTTAGCTTGAGACTGTGAACATTCTGTGGATTTATAACTTGACTTAGCTTGAGACTGTGAACATTCTGTGGCTTTATAACTTGACTTAGCTTGAGACTGTGAACATTCTGTGGATTTATAACTTGACTTAGCTTGAGACTGTGAACATTCTGTGGATTTATAACTTGACTTAGCTTGAGACTGGGAACATTCTGTGGATTTATAACTTGACTTAGCTTGAGACTGTGAACATTCTATGGATTTATAACTTGACTTAGCTTGAGACTGTGAACATTCTGTGGATTTATAACTTGACTTAGCTTGAGACTGTGAACATTCTGTGGATTTATAACTTGACTTAGCTTGAGACTGTGAACATTCTGTGGATTTATAACTTGACTTAGCTTGAGACTGTGAACATTCTGTGGATTTATAACTTGACTTAGCTTGAGACTGTGAACATTCTGTGGATTTATAACTTGACTTAGCTTGAGACTGTGAACATTCTGTGGATTTATAACTTGACTTAGCTTGAGATTGTGAACATTCTGTGGATTTATAACTTGACCTGGCTTGAGACTGTGAACATTCTGTGGATTTATAACTTGACCTGGCTTGAGACTGTGAACATTCTGTGGATTTATAACTTGACTTACCTTGAGACTGTGAACATTCTTTGGATTTATAACTTGACTTAGCTTAAGACTGTGAACATTCTGTGGATTTATAACTTGACTTAGCCTGAGACTGTGAACATTCTGTGGATTTATAACTTGACTTAGCTTGAGACTGTGAACATTCTTCCATAGCTGCTTTGATATTTGGCTGCATTCATTCCTTTTATGTATCATTGAGTGGCAGTTGGGACCTTGAGGTTTGTTTTTCCTTACTATGTTGTATGAGGTGTTGTAGAGTAATTATGTTACTACTTGAACAGATTAATGTGGAGTCATCAGCATGTTGTATGAGATGTTGTAGAGTAATTATGTTACTGACAGAACAGATTAATATGGAGTCGTCAGCATATTGTATGAGGGATGCATGACATTGGGAGGAATGTAGGTTGTTTGTAAATATGTTGAGAAGCATTGTCCCTGTATGGAACCTTGAGGAACACCTGTTTTGATGGGTAGGAAGGATGACTAAGAATTAATTCATTTAACAGACTGGATTCTACTGAAATTTAGCTGGAGAACAAGTTGGTGGAAGTGTTTGACAGGCCAAGTGAAGAGGGTTGTTTTAGAAGAAAGCTACGGGAAATGCTGTTGAAGGCTTTAGACATGATCTCGAAACACAGCAGAACCAGTTGGCCTTTGTCTCTTAAACTTAATAGTGCTGGTGAAGTTTAAGAGAGCTGTGGAAGTGCTATGTCCTGGTCTGAAAACATTTTTGTGTACGGCTAAGGAGATTGTTAGTTTGTAAATGAGTTATTAATTGATTATGAATGCATTTTCAAGGATTTTTGAAAGAGGGGAGAGAATGGCAAAGGGTCTAAAGTAGTTGGACATATCATTGGAGCTACCTCCCTTGTGAAGTGGGATGATGTGAGATTTTTTTTCCCATAGCACTTGGACATGTGATTCCTGAATGGACCTATTTATGAGAAGGGATACTGGAAAGGAAACTAAGCTGGCTGCTATTACTAAGGAATCACTGTTATTCCACCTGGAGTAAGTGTATTCAGTTTAATTTGTTTGAGGTATTTCTTGATTGTTGTGATAGATACTAGTGAAAAGGAGAATAAGTGAGTATTAATGGAATGAGGAGGTGAGACCAAGTAGGATGTGGTCAGATTATTGGAGGAGGTTAATGTGTTTTGAATTTTATTGGGAAGTAGTTTAATGATGCTAAAAATAAAGTGATCATTGTTCATGTTAACTGTTTCTTCCAGGGAGCAGTGGTGGTTGGGGTTTGATTGTCCATTTGATCTAGGATGTAGTATTTTAGATTTGATGGCCCAGAATTGTCTAGAATTTTATTTCTGTCTCATATTGTGTCTTTTTGTTTGATTATGTTGTATGTTGTTAGTCCTGTTTTTATTATGAAATATAACAATAAAGAGGAATTTGAAAAAAAAAGAATTTTAGTAGCATCTGTTCTAAAAACTGGAGTAATAAAGTTTCTTGCCAAGTTTGATCTGGCATTTGACTTTATTTCATAAGCATTCATACTGTTGAAAATTGTTTTATGTTTTATTATTGACCCATACATTTTGTATTCCTAATTAATTTCATGGTAGTAGGAGTGAGACAAGGAGCAGGGTTGTTTTTGCACTTTTTTAAGGCAAAGGGAGGCTATTCTGTTTAGCAGTTAAATAAATATCTTATTAAAACAGACAACAGCATTATCTAGTGAAAGATGTTTAGGATATTCCAGTTGTGGGACTGTAGTGATGTGTTAAACGGTTGTGCATCAAACTTGTTCCTGTTGCAAGGGGATTTATATGTGTGTTCCCGGTTCCCATTCAGAAGCCTGAAACATCATAAGCCTGAAAATCAAAATCCTGAAACCAAAAGCCTGAAAATTCAGAATCCTGAAAACTCAAAATCATGAAAGCCCAAAATCCCGAAAGACCAAAATCCTGAAACTCAAAATCCTGAAAACACAAATAATGCTAATATGTCACTATAAAGACACTAATATCTACCAACTGACCCTGACCCTAACCCTAACCCTAAGGTCCGTCACTATCGCACACTCACCTGACCCGCGCCCTAAACCTAACTCACTTAAACCGCCCCTAACCCCAATATTTGTCACTATTGCATACATGCCTAACCTGCGCCCTAACTCTAACTCACTTAAACCGCCCCTAACCCTAAAATAAAACCAACCGCACACTTACCTGACCCCAACGCATGACCTAACACCACAGGGCTAACAATAGCAAAGCCACAATGACATCAGTATGTCTATTTTGTGTTTTCAGGATTTTGAGTTTCAGGATTTTGGTCTTTCAGGATTTTGGGCTTTCAGGATTTTGAGTTTTCAGGATTCTGAATTTTCAGGCTTTTGGTTTCAGGATTTTGATTTTCAGGCTTATGATGTTTCAGGCTTCTGAATGGGAACCGTGTTCCCTGGAAGAAGTATAACATTCTCTTGTGTCATATATGGGCAGGTGGTCACCAAGTGTTCAAGCTAAAATGGTGTGGGAGCTTATATTGTTAAGGTGACTTGTTTTTAACTAGGTCAGGGTGGTAGGTTTACCATTTTTCAGGTTGATTCTGGTAGGATAACTGATAGATTGGGAAAAATGGCATAGGTTTATATTAGACGTCATTATCTCAGAGGTGAGACTTAACCAGTTGATGTTAACATCATCTACATTAATTGTGTCTTTCTGTATATTATCAGATATCCAAGATAAGAAGTCCTCCAATGTGCCGATGTGGTCACCAGTTGGGATATAAAGGGCTATCACACATATTGTTCTGTGTGTGGTCATTTGTTACTTAGAAGTAGTTCAGCATTGAGGAAAGAGGGTATGGGAGATGGGAAAGGTGGCATATTTATGCTGCTGTGGTACATTATTAAAGTTCATGCTGCTTTTTTGTTTAAACTATCAGCTCTAAGGATGCTAAAGCCAGGAAGGAATGTTTCTGTATTACAGATACTCAGTTTTATCCAAGATTCTGTTATCGCTAATATGTAAAGAGAGTGAAATTCAAATGAACATCAGTGATGGAAAAGTTACACATGCTTTGCCCTGACATATTCCATAGATTGTTCTCTAATTAAACATATTATAATTGAAAAGCAGATGGTAATTCTTCAGAGTCATTGAGCAAGGTCCAGTTCTACAAACAAGAAGGCAAATAATTTAAAACAATTGCTTGAATGTGTGTGTATTTCACAGGTTCCCTATTAGAAGACCGAAGACGCATTCTTTCAAATGCGTCTTGGTCGAACTCAAAAGCCTGAAACGGCAAAATATCAAAGCGGCTTTTAAGCAAATTCTTTCCCTGGGCAAGAATTTGCTTGGCCGCTTCATTACTTTGCCATTTTCAGCACTGTAGTACGGTCTCGGAGTTGGTATATTTAAGTAGGGGGGTGTGGTGGCAAAGCCCCCCACTTAATATAATGTTTAAAGTATGTTTTTTTTTTTGTTGGAACTGCGATTTTTTTCCCTAGGAAAAAAATCGCTGTTCTGACAGTTCGAAATTCTAAGCTTTCACTTACATAGGGTTGATTACTCACTGTTCACTTTTTTAAGCGCTCAGTGATCTAATATAAACCCTATTTCACATACTTAGAATGTGACTGAAGCTTATGGGAACATATGCATTTGATCGGTGTACCTTATGTAGATTTACTAGCAATAGGTCACACCTACACCTGAGTTATTTTGACATGAATTATTCTGTTAATAGCCGTTAGAATTATAATTTCAAAGGAATAATTTACATTGCAACATGCTTATCATGTGACAATTTTTATGTAAGAAAAACAGTAAGCTGTCCACTAGAATTTATGAGCATGTATATGTAATGTTAGGGATATTTCACAAAAGAGGAATACGTTTGCTCAGCCATACTATTCAGCTAAAAGAAGGAATCTAGAAAGTTTTAAGTGTTCCAAGGAAACTGATGTTAAATTGAGGGTCACTATGTGCTATACAACAGATGTTCGAGACTATATGAATATAGTCAACAGACACTGGAGTATCCTTACTACTGACTCTGAATTATTGCCATATTTAGACAGTACACCAAGATTTATGTTCAGAAATAGCAAGTCATTGAGACAGAGGTTATGTTATACAAAATCTGCAGCTACTAATAGAGAAAGAATTAATACATGGCCATGTGGCAGATGCAAGTACTGTCAGTACTTAGACACTAGTGGAAAGTTTTTTCATCCTGACCAAATGAAAGAATACACCTTTAATGTATCTGCCACTTGTAATAGTGAGCACATAGTGTATCTTACATACTGTATTGTGTGCAAAAATTTTTACATAGGCAAAACTGGTAGATTGTTCAAAGAACGAATCAGAGAGCATATTTATAATATTTCTAAGCAGAATAAAACTAATGCTCCAGCTAAGCATGTGCTTAATATTAATTCCACACACAGTTTTAAGTTTATAGCTATTGGAAAAATAGTGGAGGATGTAAGGTTAGGAGATATAAGTTTAAGAACTGAGTAATTGGAGGCAAAATGGATTGCAGGATGAGGGGAGATGCAGTGCAGGCTGTGGGCTTAATGAATGTGTTCCGAATTTGTAAAGTGTTAATTGATGAATCTATATAAATTGTTTTTTTATATATTTTATATATATTTTCAGTTGTTTTTATGCTGTGTTTTTCATTGTATGTATTTCTTTAATTGTGTTATTAGTTTCAATAAGTCTTGGTCATGTGATTTTATGAGTGTATTTAAAGGGTGTGTTTTCATTGTGCTGTTTTTACACCTGAAGAAGCAATAAGTGAAAGTGCTTGTCTTTGTGCACAGTAAAGTTCTTGTTTTTATTCCAGCCTTGGATGTGTCCGTGTTTTACATTTTTGATTGCTATTTGCCTTAAAGACGCATTTGTTGGAATAGTGGTGGACTTGCTCTTGGTTTTATTATTTGTGTATGTTAAGAAAAAGTTTTTTTTTTCCTCCTTACCGCTTTTCTTTCTACTTAAGACAGTCATATATTCTTCCTTCCAAGCCACTTTCCATTTGTATCTCTAGACTTTGACTGTAATAGGTTATTGGGGTTTTTTACTGCTTATATTGGTCTCTAAGATGTAAGTTTCCCTGTAAGATAACTGCTGTTTTATAAATGCATAGTTTTTGTACTAACTGTTACATATATACCTATACTTTACTGCTTCCTGTAATGACTTACAGTTTTTCCTTTGTATGTTTGAAAAGTTTGAAAAATTCAATAAAAATATATTTGAGAAAAAAAAGAAAAAGTTTTTTTTTTTACATTAGACATTTACATTTGATTGGACATCTTTTATTTCACATGACAGCATTGTCTATTATAAAGCTGCTTGTTTTTGTGCAATAATTTGGGCTAAGGAAGTCTGTTTAATGTTTAGACAAAGCTAAACTTATTTAATAAAGCTGTTGGTCATTCCATTGCTGTTTTGTTATTTGGGAAGGAGTGTATAAAACAATCATAGGTGTCCTGACAGGAATGCTTTGAATCTGTGAATTAACATCACAATATTTCATTGGGCAGATGGGAAGGCAAAACAGTGTGGCTGAGTTGTTTGGTGTCGGCAATATTGCTCAGATGTAGTAGACACATCTTTTCTGCCTGATACATTTCCTTAATACCTGAACATGCCACATGCTACTGCCATGATAGAGGACTTCAAACCAGAATGGTGCTATTGGCTATGATGGGCAGGTGATGTTGGATCATTATAATCTTGGTCAGCATGTTAGAAGGACTTCTGATTTTTCCTGCAGTCACTGGTCAATATAATGGATAAGAGCAACACCTGCAGTGCATCATTTCATGTTTGCCTTAGGCAGGATTATCTCAGTGACTCAGATATGTCTTATATGACCTGTCCTCACATAAGCTGTCACAGTTCCTGTGTGTGTGTGTGTGTGTGTGTGTGTGTGTGTGTGTGTGTGTGTGTGTGTATGTGTGTGTGTGTGTGTGTGTGTGTGTGTATGTGTGTGTGTGTGTGTGTGTGTGTGTGTGTGTGTGTGTGTGTGTGTGTGTGTGTGTGTGTGTAATGCAAATAGTTCAGCATTAAGTAATTGCATATTTTGCAGATTCTACTACACATCCTCGAAGCAACTGTTCCTGGAGCACATAGAAGTGAAAGCATTCCATATTTCTACTGAGTACTTTTAACATCCAGTCATGTTACACCACAAGGCAGAGCACTGAAACTGTATATAACAACAAAGAGTAACTGTGCTAGCACTGGGGGCTGGCTGTTTTAGTGGGAAATGACTTTCAAATTCTGATTTTACCCTAGTCCCCCTTCTTTACTAGGAAGAAGTCTATACATTGTTGTTTGTGAGTGGAATAAAGACATTTTCTTGATATAGAAAATTAAAAAAAAATTGTAATAGAATTAGGTATTGCATGGGAATACTCTGGGATACTTTACTGCAGCAGATATGTATGTTTGTCAGAGTCTATAGCAAGACATCATTTAAAGAAACATGTCCCAGAAAGCAGAGAAAACTAACAGCGACATAACAAAACATTTCGGTCCATGCAAAACAAAATTGGCATTTTGCATGGTAGCCGGTTCCCTGAACCCCATGATAAGGAGGGGTGTTATGCTTATCCTCTTATTTAAGCATATTGACTCCACAGTCACACATCCATATAGAACGCACACACAACATGGGAATGAAAATGTGGTTCCTGTCCTCAGCTGCACCATTCCACTACTGAAGACAATATAGTCCAAATACAACTGCAGTTAAAAAAGAAAAAAAAAAAAACATGGGCAAAGTTCAGACTGTTCCTCAAAATCCAGAACAGACAACATGTTTTGCAAACATCAAAGTACTACTTTACACGAAGCACAGATAACATGACATTTGCTGGAAATGCATTTTTCATTGTTTGCATTGTGTTATCAATGAACTTGAAAACAGGACATTAAAATAAACAGCACGCCCTACCTTTGAAAAAACTGAAAATGGTTCCTGTAGATATAAAAAATAAATAAATAAATAAAAAAAGAATTAAACCATCAACTTTCACACTTTGAGAACAAAGTAACATTATACAGCATCAGACATAAGCAGTCTATCCAGTGCTTGAAAATCCCAGACCAAACTTCCAAATACTGTTCAGTTTCACTGCTTGTTATGCAGCTTCTTCAGTGTGTAACAAAATCACATGACAGAACCATCACACGATATGTAAACATTTGACAAAAGTCCATCAAGAAGCATTTTTTAATACATATTATAGTCATATGCACACATTGAACAAATATTTACTTGAATGACATGTATCACAAAATTAATGCACAAATAGCTTTTGACTTATCAAAACATGTTCATAACCACTTTATATATATATATATATATATATATATATATATATATATATATATATATATATATATATATATATGTATATCTATATATGGATCTACTTCGAAATCCCGACACCCATATAACTGACGTTCATTTACATGAGACAAAATAGTGAAAGATGAAATACCAGAATGGTAAAATTTTCCCAGGGTTAAGTAAACACTTGCCCAAATGTAAATGAAACACACACTGAGGTAAGTAAAACCTATCTAGGTGGGGGCCACCCACACCCACACCCCAATGAGGGGGACTTTGCCCCCCATCCCCAACTATATATATCAATGCCGGGATCACACTACAGTGGCTAAAACGGCATGTTGGGAAAGTGTTTACTTAACCTGGTAAAATTTTGCCACGTGGGTATTTCATCTTTCACTATTTTCATATTTTCAGCTCACATAAATGAATGTCGGTTATGTGGGCATCGAGATTCTGAAGTAGACCCATACATATATATATATATATATATATATATATATATATATATATATATATATATATATATATATATATATATATATATATATATATATATATACATATATGTATACATATATGTATTGTTAGATAGATATGTAGATATATCTATATCTATATATCTATACAGATAGATAGCCCCAGTTTGAATAAGCTAGTGTAATTCAGACACATATGAATTAGAGGTCTGAGAGTAAGGAACAATTCTATAAATACAAGTAAAGGTAATTACTGCCCTATAACATATGGGAGTATATAAACTGCACTGATGTGCACTAACCAAACAGAGGGAAACACATAAAGGGGAATGATAAGGACTGAACAGGATGGATAGGGGGATAAGGGTACCTTTTTGGGGACAGATGTTTATTTTATAAAGATTAAGAGAAGATAAGTTAAGGAAGGAATTAAGGAAAGTAGAAGGAATGTGAAGAGGGTTAGGGTAAGTAGAAAGGCTATACAAACAAAGATACAAGACAGACAAGACTGACAGGAGATGTGCAGACACACTGAGGGAGGGGGAGCATAATGGAGCAGGAAACATCGGACAATGGTGATAGGGAGAAATGGAGAATAAACCAGTGTGAACATCGACTCAAATGGTAAGGGAACACTAAGATGGAGGATAGCATGGATATGGGGAGTAATAGTTCCCTGCCCATGTGGGATCCAGTGGGAGATCAGACCTCACCTTGGGCACCATCGTCATTGAGCCTTGGTTCTCATGGCAATGCTAGTACAGGGCAGTGACATAACTCTACAAGTCACATAAGGAGTATTTTCAGGTGGCTGAGGTGGGCATCTCAGTGCTCATCCACCAGTTCCTTAACCACTACAGCATGCTCACTTCTCCATGTGAAAGGGTCTGCACCCTGACAGAGCAATCAGCAGGAACCACAGAGCAGACCTCACAAGTAAAGCCCCACCAGGGGTAGGGATCAAGGGTCTTTCTACTTCGTCCTCCTTTTCAGTTGTACATTCTAGAGTGGCTTCAGCAGCTTGCTGTTGGGATTAAATAGGTGTTACTGGGCACTGGGGGCTGGTGGGTCATGGTGGTGCCATAGGTGATGCTGTGGATGTAATTGTGTACAATTGCAAATAAATGACCGGAAACAACAAAGCAAACCACAAAGAAATATAATAAACAGGATAAGGAAAATGATAATGGGCTAGAGAAAGCAAAAATACAGTACTGTAGAACCAGTAAAATATATGACGTCAGAAGTAAATGTAGTACACCTGGAAACCACATCATTAACTATAACAGGTACTACCTATAGAAGCACATAACCTGCTAGTGGCAGCCTCTGTGCACTGCCATGCTGTACTATATGTGGTGCAGGGTGATCAGAAAAAAGCACTTTCTGTGTGTGTTGAAAGATCTGCTTCACAATCATACTAGTGTACATGGAAGTATATTTTAGCATAGGTCCTTCTCTATGCATGATAAAAGCTACTCTGCCTGTGTGATGCAGCTACTTAAATGACAGTGAGATTGGGGCCCACAGATATCTCAGTCACAGAGCAGCATTTCCTCTGCCCTTGCCACCTCAAAATGATGTAATGTGCTACAGGAAGCGCAGATGGAAGGAGGGCACCTGCCATAGAAACAGAACACGAGACCACTCTTACAAGCATAAAAAGAGTGCCTTACCTGTTCAGCTAATCTAGTATCACTACTATAAGCAAACATCAAGCAACAAAAAACATATAATGAGCCACCAATAGTAACAGATAGGTACTACATAATCAGCAAAAAGTGGGCCATAATCCTTACATTGAAGCTGCCACATACTGGGCATAATTGGTGTGTGGCAAATACTTAGGATGTGTCCCTCACCAATAAATACATGCTTAAAGTAATATTTCAATAAATATTTATATCGTTATATGTAAGCATATATATGCATCTATATCTGTCTATTATCTATCTATCTACATATTTCAATAAATCAATATTTGTATACTTATATGCATGCATATATATATCTATATCTATTTATATTTATATATTTATATGCAAGCATTCTTATCTCTATCTATCTACTCATCTATCTATCTATCTATCTATCTATCTATCTATCTGTGTAATCTGTCTATTTATGTTTTAGTGTTATGTTTGTTAATACAGGTTTATTCACCCTCCTCAAGTGCTATGGGGAAAAAGATGGACATTATTAGTACAATGCAGTCCAGCTGGGTAGGGATATAGTATAGGTATATATATATATATATATATATATATATATATATATATATATATATATATATATATATATATATATATACATACACACACACACACACACACACACACTTACAGTATATCTTCAGAGCTCTTTCATTGACCCTTTCTTTCCATCTGAGAAGAAGGTCCACTAGATGGCATCTTCTCAGGTCGGTGTAGTGGTGCTTGCAGTGGCCTCTGTCACTGCCCTGGTAAGAGAGTGTGAAGTATCCACCTTATAATGGGGAACCCAATATGACTCACAAAGCAAATGGACACAGTGGTGTCTACAAAAGAGGAAGATAAAGATTTTGTTATTTTGAAAGCACCACCAGGATTCCCTGCAAGTCCCATTACCCTTAGAAGCAATAGTCATTGTCCAGGTCCCCAACCAGAGAGTCATGGATGGCTTTTCAAAGTCACATAACATAGAGAACTTCATTTGCACAGCAAGTAGCAGGGTCCTGCCATATCTCAATTTGTACAATACAAGGTAAGAGGTGTGACATATGGCAACCAAAGTTTAGCTGTATTACTTGTTGTGAGAGTATTATACTGATTGTACTCTTTGGTGACCCCTTGTCTACATGAATGAAATTACTCACATTATTCCCACACCTGAGCATGCATCTGTACCTTGTTGTTATTCAGGCATGTAGACAACACCGTGAAGAGCTGTCTGCAAACATCTCCTCCTGACAAGTAGTTTGAATGAGTCAGAGACGTTCAGAAGCTTAATCCTCATTTGCATAATCATCAAGCTCAAAGGGCTGAATTAGCATGATATAAATCCTGGCAGCTGCAGAGATCCTCATTGTACTATGAAAGAAGTGGGAAAGAAGAAGAGTGAGGCCTTTGGTCAAGCTACCTTTGATGGAGCTGTATGATTTTGTGGCCTCTCTCAGAGGGACAGCAAACTCATCACCCTCCCACAGGTGTGGTGCTGAACATCAGAACTGAGCTGGAAAATGCTCCCAGAATATCTGATAGAGATGCCCCAGGTGGGCAATGCCATACCTGTTTTACAGTATGGTTACTTCTCATTGCTCTAATATTCAGTGTACATCTCATTAACATTGTGTGTTTTGGTTCCCATAGAAACATCAAGGGTACTACCTCCATGGGAATCTACATGTAGTGAGGTATTGTATAGTAATCTTGGAATTCTCTGTACCTTTCAACACTCCAGATTTTTGCTGAATGTGCAGATTTTTGCCACCTAGTTTTGGCCGGTTTCTCATAAAATTTGTGATTTTTCCTGCAAATCATTGAGAATTGGAGTCATTAACTAATGACAGACTATTGACTTTTACACTTCATATCCTTCAGAAAATGCATGCTAACACAAAATCTATTAGTCTATCAACTTGCTAAGTTTACAGGAATATTTAAAATCTTTCCATATTTTGGGGGCTTTGACCCCCCCCATTACTATTGGCTTTATCCAGATTTATTGCATTAACAGATTAAGAAACAGCATTGCATCTGCAGTGGGACTAAACTACAGGTGGGGGTTATACTTATATTTTACTTATACTAGGTTTGGGCTTTGCTGTATTGACCAGTGACTTCCTATATGGTACCACCACCATGGAACTTCAAGCAAGTGATGTCAGAGAATCATCTGACTCTTATGGTGATGACAGTGGTCAGCTGGCCATGTCAATGAGTACAGTGACTGTGATGGACATAGGAAGTATGAAGACAGGATCCCGTACTCAGCTTCCTACTCTATGCCTGAGAGGACACCTTAGAAATACACACCACACAATCAAGACAGGTTACTGTGGACATTCACAGTCAGTGCAGAGTGACACCCCATATAAGCTGGTCATCAATATCTGTCACAAGCCCCTTAGGCTGGGCTGGGGTGGTTCATACATGGTTATGAGTACTGGTGCATGTCAAAGGCACAGGTACTGCCCTCCAATTGAACTAATGGCATTGATGGGTATGACCCAATGTATGTGCATGGTCATCATGGAGATAGGCTAGTACCATCACAACCTTTGCAGAGTTGATAAGGATAATGCAGGGTGCACAGGATAACATCAGGGAGTGTATGTTCCATATGTGTGATAGCTTTGATGGACTGAATCACATATTGGAACAAGCCATGCCCTCTCAGGCTCACATAGCAGACTTCTCCATGCAGCCCATCCACCAGTGCCACTGCAATTGGTAGCCATCATAGCATGGATGTCCATGATCAATGCCACACAGCACCAGCATTTCCACAGCAACATCAGTTATGGAGATACTCAAGGGCAAGAGAGGTTGCCCCAGAGTCATGGCAGCTATGCCAGTAGCACATCTCATAACAGACAATGGTCACAGTTACAAGCACACTGACATTTATCCAGGGCTGTAATACTACCCATTCAACTCCAGGCAGTGTATCTGTGTTGCGGACATAACAGATATTTTATCTGCTCTAGGTTTCATTCTGTGTGCCTTCAGATTTGTATTGCATTTCCATCATTTGCTGAAGTTCTTGTTCAGAGTCTGCCTGTAATGACACATCATGTCCATACAGTAACTTTGCTGATCTGTTCCTTGTAAGCTGCTTGCTTGATCTGTCCCCTCTGACCTGTTTCCCCCCTGTCCACCTTACTCATGCGTGCTAAACCTAATCCTAAACCCTACACAATACATTACTAAAACCCCTTTTTCTTACAAATATTATGTTTTATCTCAGTTTTGTAGCTGAGATTTACTGTTACAGGGCTTTTTCAGTAGGAGATAAGTATTCAATATTTTGTGATTTGCACTTAGTGGTAGATTAGTGTTTTGTGATTTTTTTTTTTTATAAGTTCATAGGTAGGTACTAGGCCATTGGCCCTAGGGCCTATATAACCCTAGCCAAAAAATGTATCCTGTCTTTCGCCACCCAAGAAAATTATTTTCCTGTACCCCTGTCGAGCAGAGCCACAGAAGTGATCCCTGGGGTGAATTTCCCATTTCCCATCCAATCATCAAGATTTTTCTTGAAGAGTGCTAATGAGGAGCTCTGTTTGACATAGATAGGTAGTCTGTTCCAGAGTATGGGAAGTCTCTGGGACAGGAATCTATCCCTCCAGCATATTCTGTTTATTGTGGTGACAAGGTTTAGGTCCCTAGAGCGTGTAGCTCAGAGGGATTGGGATTTCTTTAAGTGGAGCATGTCCAACAGCTCTGGGTTTGACATAGCTTTGTATGTTAGGCAGAGATCGCCCTCGAGTAGGCGATATGTGACGGAGTAAAGCTGTATTTTTTGAGACGGTCTGCGTAGGGCATCTGTTTGAGGCCGGTAATCCTCTTTGTGAGGTATTTCTGTGGTCTTTCCAGTTGTTGTAGATGTCTTGTGATGTACATACCAAAAGGGGCGTTGTACTCTATAAGGGATCTAATGAGTGATGAGTAGAGGGGAACAATGACCTCTTTTTTTCTGGATGAGAATCCTTTTATGATGAGGTGTGCACGTAGAAGGATTTCCTGACTACTGTGGCGATGTGATTATCAAAGGAGAGACTACTGTCCACCTGTGTCCCAAGGTCTCTTATCACATTTTGGCATTAAGAAGACTACCAGCTATGTGGTAGTTCATGGGAACAGAGTTTTTACCAAAAGGGTTCTACTAGTTTGTTCTACTATTTGTGATTCTCTCTTTTGAGTTTTCAGCCTTTCATAATAAAGTCATAGATAACTATCAAACACAATAAGAGCTACTTTTTTAAACAAATCTCTGCCCCCACACTCCTGCAGCCCTTGCTAGCTATATCTATAAACTCTAGCCATGTATAACAGTGGGAAAAGGGCAAATTCCCAGACACTGCTGTACTACAATCTCACACACAAAGCAGCCTGCAGACTGTAAAATAAAGAAAAAAGAAGGTCTGTTCTTTTGAGTGTTCACTGTAACACACTTTAACTATATATATATATATATATATATATATATATATATATGTATATGGGTTCACTTCAGAAGCTCGAAATACTGAAATCTCGAATTTCAGTATCTCGAGCCCAAGAAGCCGAATCCACACAATAGCGAAAGATTAGAAGTGAGAAATTTAAAACCTCGAATACCGGAGGTTTTGAATTTCGCACTTCTAAAGTTCTGCTATGGTCATGTATTTAGGTAAGTGTGTGTGTGTGTGTTAAGGGGTTTGGGTAGGGGCTGTGGTGTTTGTCAGTGTGTTTTGTTGCTGTGATGTGTCTGTGTGTGTGTGTGAAGAGAAAGTAGCTTGTGTGGTGGTGTTTTGTGTGTGTTTGTATGTAGTGCAACCTCAGAGTAAGAATATTTAAGTAGGGGGGTGTGGGGGTGCAGCCCCCACATGGGGGGTGCAGGGGGGCTTGCCCCCTTCTTTCATGTAGTAGAGTGATTGTGTGTTTGTGTGGGGGATGGTGTTTGTGTGTATGTAGTAAAACTGCGAAATTCAAAACCTCCGGTATTTGAGGTTTTGAATTTCGTGGTTTTCAGTTTTCGTTGTTTTCTGGATTCAACTTCTTGGGCTCGAGATACTGAAATTTGAGATTTCAGTATTTCGAGCTTCTGAAGTGAATACACACACACACACACACACACACACACACACACATATATATATATATATATATATATATATATATATATATATATATATACATATATATATATATATACATATATATGTGTATACACATATATGGACTACATCTCTTTCATCAGACGTTTCATTGAATGTTGGAAACACAGTACAGCTGATCAAACATTTCCATCTTTTCCTCACTGAATTTGTGGAGCAGTAAAAACTGAGAAATTTTCCCTTTTCCCTACTGAAGTGCAATTTCAGTTAGTATACATTTTAGCAGGTGATGTGTGGGACTGAGCCCTTCCTGCAGAAAAAAGTTGTTTACTTTTTTTAGTTTTCGATGTTTTGAGTATTGAAAATTTGTTGCAATGTCATAGAACTATATATATATATATATATATATATATATATATATATATATATATATATATTTACAGACACACACACACACACACACACACACACACACACACACACACACACACACACACACACACACACACACACACACATCATACATATGATCGAAAATCTGACATTTTAACTTAGAAATCTCGGTACAGTAGAGATTGGGGAATATGTCCTTTCCCCACTGTAGTACAATTTTGGAGTTGGTATATATATATATACATATATATATATATATATATATATATATATATATAATTAGCAGGGGATGTGGGGTGCACGGGGGCTTGCTCCCCTGTAAAAACATCTGTTTCATTTGTTTTTTTATCCCTTATGGATCTATGTATTTTGTTTTTGATGTTTGGGGAAGTAGGGATCGAAAGTTTGTGCTGTCACTCTAAAGTTTTGTTCTCATAAGGCTTTCTTCAGCGATGCCCACAATCTCAAAGGTAATACACAGTAATGTACTGAATTAATTTCTCTATATGGAGAGGGGGAGCAAGAGAAAGAGAGAGAGAGATCTATCTATCTGTCTACCTATCTCTCTGTAGATAGGCCTCTCTCTCTCACTCTCTGTACATATATATCTATCTATTGCCAAAGAGATTAAAAGCTGAGTTGTTCTGTCAGATGATTTCCATTATTAATGTTAGTTTCCCTAATCTGGTAAAATCTTCCCTAGTAGTGCATTCCAGGCATAGACATTCAAATAAAACTGGATCAGACCTTGAGATACAGACCAGGCACAGGTTACCTCTAAGTAACTTGTATGAAACAGAAAATATTGGCAATTCCTAAAGCTTTTCTTAATAAACCCAATTTTCCATACCTATTATTTTTCAATTGCCTTTCAATAGTTTTTATAGTTAGAAAATATAATTTTTAATTTCAGTTTGGGTCCTTTTACTCAAATCTCATGATGCAACATTTATTGACATTAAAGGTGGGATACTTAGTACTGTATTGGGTATATATTTTTGCAACTATTTTGTGTTTCCAAGTCCCTGACTCGAGGGTCTACTCTCTGGGATCTATTATATTAATGATGGTAGTTTCCGGGGATGACCATCTTGTTGAAAGATACTATGCTGCACTTCTTAGCAGTGGGTTTTAATCCAAGTCTCTGGAACCATCAGTGTCAGGTCTTCTCAAGGATATTAGAATCTTGATGAAAATTGATGGCTGCTCCCAATTTGAACTTGTCTGCAAACGTGGTTAGCCAGAGGCCCTTGACATTAGCCTTAACTTTAGAGAAGTAAATGTCAAACAACACTGAGACCTGAAAGACCCCACTGATAAACAGTATTTTTGTAGCGGTATATTCCCCTATTCTAACTTCTTGGGTCCTGTCAGTAAGCCAGCTGGATATCCAGTGAGTGACAGATGGATTAATACTTAATTTAATGTGCTTGTTGAATGCCTGAGTGGGGTATTGTGAAAAATGCCTTGGCCAGGTCAAGGTAGGCAGTATGTACTAATTTGCCCTCATCATTTGCTTTGGTAACCTTCTCAATGAAGTCCACTAGGTTTAGCAGGCTAGATCTACCCTTGACAACCCACACTGATTAGGATTCAGTGTTTGCAGATTATCTATGTCATCATTTGATATCCATAATTATCCTTGCCATAGCCTTGCACAGCAGGCTCATCAGACTAATGAGTCAGTAGTTTCCTAGGTCTGTGGATGGGCCACCCTTCTGTAGTGTGATATAACCACAGCAGTCCTCCACTCATTAGGTATGAAGCCTGTTTACAGGCTGTGGTTGAAAAGAGTTTCTATTGGGACTGATAATTCATGTTTCATACTATTAAGGAGGTATCCTGAGATATCATCAGGACCCACTGATGCAGTGTTCTTTGCCTTGGAGAGTGCCTTGAGGATTTGCTGTCTAGTAATGGTTGTGAGATGGATGTCAGAATTTCCTGAGGAATATCTGAGAGGAGGAGGGTAAAGTTTATGCCAGATTTGTCAACCAGCAGATTAGCTATATCTTATGGCTCCATGTTGATGTCACCACTTATAGTTAATTCATTACATTGTTGTGTATTGCCATTCAGGATTTTGGATATATACCTGAAGAAAGCCTTGTGGTTGTCCTTGACCAGGGCAACCATTTCTACTTCAAATTTTGCTTTTGTGAACTTTATCAACCTCCTGAGTTGCTTGTTTAGGTTAATGAGAGAGCTTTTACCTTTCTGGCTAGTGTCCCTCTTAGTTTTTGCTATGAGTTTCTTAATTTTGTTGTACAGCCAATTAATGTTGGAATTCCATCAAGACAGCTAGTTTTTTGCACCAGCCCTGTGCTTATTTTGGGTAGGGACAGTAGTTTCTATACAGCTGTTGATATGGTTATTCAAGGTTTCTGTGACAGTTTTGCAAAGGCAGACGTATTCACAGAGTTGGGGGGTCTAAAATTTATTTTGGGTGCCACTTAGTAGTGAAAAGTTTGCCTTGGAGTGATTTCTAAAAGTTATAGGGTTTCTAGGTGTCTGGTTTTACATTTACCTGAAAGGAGACAGCTTTATGATTTGGCCTGACTAGAGAGGACATTACACGGAGGAAAGGGTGCAGTATTGTGTTGCATTTGTGAGGACCAGGTCATGGATGTTCATGTCCCTAGTGAGTGTATAACTAGCTGGTCCAGGATGTTCCATTTATAAGGTTCAGGAATCTCTGGGCCTGTATGTTGGAGACCATGTGTGATTCCTACTTTATATTTGGGTAGTCAAGTCACCCATGAATATGGTGTTGGGTTTAATGGGGAGTGTGTCAAATTACTTTAATTAAGTGTTGTGGTTTTCCTGGGTCATTGAGGGGGGACTTATAGCTTTCCAAGGATATGGTATGGGATCTTCTTTATGGTGATTTGGAATTAAAGAAGCTCATCTGTCATGCTGATGGACCAGCCTTGAGGTCTGTTTATCTTAATTTGTATAGAGACACATCCACGCTTTTTCCCTTCTTGTGCAGTAGCAGGTATATATATATATATATATATATATATATATATATATATATATATATATATGTGTATGTGTGTGGAAGGCATTGTAGCCCTGCACTGCTTGAGTGCCCTCTGCAGCTTTAAACCATGCCTCAGTGACTGCACAGATGTTTGCCTTCTTCATGGTGAGAAGTTCCTGCAGGGAGCAATGTTTCTTGCTCAGACTCCTGGCAATAAGTAGTAACACAATCAAATTTTCCTCATTTAGTAAAGCTATGTCAAAAGGTTTATCTATTTGGCAATACCTAAAAAAGACAGTATGGTGGAAGAAAAGGTTTTAGCCAATTGTCAAAATCCCAGGGGAGTTAGATGGAGACCATCCCTGGCAAAGCAGAGTGGTGTTTTGAACTTGTCCTCCTAGTTAACAAATATTGTACCACCTTCAAATGACACTCTACTTTAAGCCAACTTTTGAAGTTAATTATTTTCTGTTGGTATTGTGGCATCATCCTAGGAGAAGGTAGACTATTGCTCATTGCTAAGTTTACACCACTGTGGGACACATAGTCCAAGAGCTCAATCATGCCTCTCTCTTCATATAGTGCAAGGATGTACATCTCAGATTGTTAACACCCAAGTGGACTATGACTGAGCCATACTTCTACTTGGTGTTAAGTGACCTAAGTGCATGAGTGATGTGATGGATCCTGGACCCTGATAAGCAGCTGACTGTGACTCACTCTTTGCTTAGTCTGGTGAGTGGGACATCTGAGTGTCTCACTAGGGAGTCTCCTATGACCAGAATACTGGGTTGTGTAGTGATATGAGGTTGAGACACCATGGGTTGTGGCAGTGTGCTGTCTTGCTGGGTGTTGTTTTTGTGAAGTGCTTCTGAGGTTGCTGGGGACTTTTTTGTGTGTGCAGTGTTTAGCAGTTCTTGTGGGTTAGGATGGTGGGTTGGCCACAATGGTTAAAGTGTTTACCTTATAGAGATAAGGTACAAGGTTTGATTCTCAGCTTAAAAAGACCCCCTTCGGGTCATTAGCCTAGTAATTGACTATAAACTATGAACATCAGGTGGTTGTAGAAATGGGAAACATCAGGTGGTTGTATGAATGGGGATGGAGGCTGCCATAATGGTGAAGGTACTTACCTACAGACAGAAAGATTTTACATTTATTAGCCTGAGCCTATGTGGGTCTATGTGACTAGACTGTACAATGTGAGGCGTGTGCTGTTTGTGTGTGTGCTACTGACAACCTGTTTCATAGTGTATGTGCTTGTAGGTGAGAGCCTTGCCTCCAGAGATATTGTATAATGATGTCTGTCACATACCTTATTCCTAAGTAAGTGAGGTGTGTGTTGTGTGTACTACTGACAACATGTTTGGTAGTGTACATGCTTGTAGGTGTGAGCCTTGCCTCCAGTGATATTGTATAACTAAATCTCTCACATACCTTATTCATATGTTTAAGGATTAGGTGGTTGTCAGTGTGCATGAGGCAGTTGCTGGATTGCCTTAGGATGCCCATGTCCACCAGACCAGCTGCGGAGATAACAGGGAGGGGCACATCCATGGCTTTGGATCCTAGCTGCTTATTCTACAGGAGGACAATACAAGGCAGATCACATCTGACTAGCTTGGATGTTACAGGATTGTAGATTTCTAACAAGACTGTCTAAAACTGCCTAGAGTCAGGCTTGAGGTGGTGGTGCTTCTGAGCTTTCAAACTCACCACTCAGTGCACAAACTAGCTGTTCAGTCTGCAAACTAGCTGAACAGAGCATATCAAGGGATTTAGAAAATTAGAAAGGTAGTTCTATAGGGGCAATTTCAATTCTAGGTGTGTGCATCCACACAGAGCATTGCCAACCTAGAGATAAGCAGCATTGTGCAAATGCAACAACTTTATACAGGCAGAAACAAACAAACACATTAGCCCTCAGGCCAATGGCAAGCTGGTACTTGGAGGTTTCAAACAATTTATCCCAGCTCAGAAGTGACCCGGCTCCTCTCTACTGCTACAAGGGAGCGGACCAAAGATTCCTTAATGTAAAAGCAATATCTTGAGGCCACCCAGAGTACAGAAACAACAGATTAAGGCTAAAGCTAAACAAAAAATGCAGACAGTCAAAGAAATTGGCCATGACAGAAGTCCAGGGGACTGATAATTTCAAACCAAGAGTGAGATCACAGTAGTTAATACACATATTACTGATACAACACTAACAGATTTTCAGATGAAGTACATTTCAGTACTAAGTAATAAATCTACATGAAATATGCAGTTCTGGCTGGGACTGGATCATGCAACCCAACAAATATTTGCAATATATCAGCAATAACAGCTAAAAAGCAGGTTTAATATGCAAATTGTTTTTTTAGAAAACAGCACAATTTAACTGGACAATATTAAATATTTGAAATACAGTGCAAAATAACCATTTCAGGTACTTATATAGCAGTAGATTGATCTGGATGTACCAAAAGCCTCTAGAAACAATGGTGTCATTGCTGAGCAAATTGGAGCACTGAGATAAGCCAGGTTGACCAGTAGCAGGCAGGCAGGCAGGCACCTGGAAGTTTAAAACAGCATGTCACAGCTAAGGAGTGAGTGACCTAGTCCTTTTCTACTGCTACTAGGGAGATGATCACAGACATTCTAATGTAAAAACGGTGTCTAGCGCCACCTAGCGTACAAATACAACAGATTAAGATTAGAAGCCAAACAGAAAGTAGAGGAAATCGAAGAAAATAGACATGACAAGAGTCCAGGGCACTGATAATGTCAAACCAAGAACAAGGTCACAGTAGTTAGTGCACATATTAGTGATGCAACACAAGTCAGTGCCACAAGGCATACCTCTAAACCTTGCAGCACAAGAAAACTAGATAAAGTCAAAATTAATGATGGCACAAAGAGGGGTGGATTTTAAGTATTATTCTTAGAAACATAGAACGGTACTAGTACAACAGCTTTTGCACTACCATGCATTTACTTAAGGATATCAAGTGTGAAGCTCTAAAGACTGGCAATCGTGATTTACTAGGGCAGGAAAAAGGAGACATCGGGGATGCTCCGACAACACAAGGATATGTATGTGGTGTGTGTGTGTGTGTGTGTGTGTGTGTGTGTGCGTGCGTGTGTGTGTGTGTGTGTGTGTGTGTGTGTGTGTGTATGTGAGTGTTTGTGTGTGTGTTTGGATATGTGGGGAGTGAATGGGGGGGGGGTTGCCCTGGCTAATACAATGCATCATCCATCCCTGTTTACTGCTGGGAAGTGCTGGTCTGCATTCATGGTATTTAACAGCAATTCAGAGACTTATGAATTAGCCAATAATGAGGTCTTTCCTCATTGTTGCTAATGTGTCTCTGAATGTGATAGCACTGCATCAGAGAAACTGGGTCATTTTACCACAACCCTTGAGGTGAGTGCTGTAGTTCTTTCTGGATCCCTGGGTATGGCAATTCAGCAAAGAGAAGCATCCAGAGATTCTTCACTGTGCTCTTTTCTAACACAACCATATCCATTAAGGTTGTAAGATTAATGTGCCTATGACCTAATAAACCCCTAACATGTTTGTGCCAACTTTTAGTATAATTCTGTATATGTGGCCTTTTCAAGCAAGTCACTAACATTCCAGAAAAATAGTGTAAACCATCGCCCAGAATAATACTACACTAACTGCGGTGGTGGTGCTCTGGTAGAGTTGTTGCCTCACAGTGAGAAGTTGTCCTGTTCAATTCTCAGCTAAAGCATCTTCTATGTGGAGACATGCGTGAATGGGCGTACCTTCATTGAAGGTTGTGCATCAGAGCTGGCAACTTGATACATAAAAAAATCTACTGCCAATCATTAGCGGACCGGAGTTCCGCTGTGGCAACCCCTAACCAGGAAAAGCCGAAAGACACAACAACAACAAGCAGAAAATGATTGACTTCAACAACTGGCTAAGTTTCTGGTGTCACTCTAAGAGGATCCAGTATCTGTCTGCTTGGGATGACATAATTGACAGACCTTGATGCTTTGCCAGCGATGGCCTGCATCTGTCACCCTTGGGTTTCTGGATACTGGCTAAGGCTCTTGCCACCCCTATAGTGCCTTTTTTAGGCTATGTTCCAAAGAGCAAATTACCACCATAATAGTTATAAATAAATGCAATCTGAGGGTCATGCCACTCAACGCAAGAAGTCTAAATCTCAAGATGCACTTGCTCGAAGCACTCCTCAAAATAGAGAACATTGACATTTGTTCTGTAACAGAGACCTGGTTTTAAACAGCAGAAAGCACCCCTGCAATACCAGGCTATAACTCATTCTACACCTTTCAGCCCCAGAACATGGACTGAAGCTCCAAAGGTGGTGGTGTCTCCATATTCATAAAGGATATACACACCTTCAGACTAGTACCCCAGCATAACGCATCTGAGATACTTCAGGTACAACTAACATTGGGTAAGATGGTGATTCAGGTCGTAGCCTGCTATAGGTCCCCAGCTAGGTCCCAAGACTCTCACTCCACATTCCTAAGCACCCTGGAAACTATTAGGGTCCAACACAACACTTATACTAGGTGACGTCAACTACCCCTCCATCAACAGGGAAAACTACTCATGCACCAATACACTGGTCCAATGCTTGCTGGAATTCATCGGTTCCAGTGCCTTGGACCAGCTCATTCTTAGCCCCACTAGAGGAAGTAATATCCTTGACCTGGTTATTACTAATATGGGCAACCGTTGCTCTACACCAATAGTCAATTCCTCCCTGGTTAGATCTGACCACAAACTAATCACCATGGAAATCCACATCTCGCCCACACCCCCAGCAAAGGTAACCACCATGAAAAACTTCTCAAAAGCTGACTTTGGGCTCCTAAAAACAGAGGTGACTAACTTCACTGCACCCTTGTCAATGGAAAATAGATGTATGACTATTGAATCATACACCAATGCACTGTATTAACACATACATAAATGCATGGACCTAGCCATACCCAACAGAACCAAGATGCTCTCCTCCAAAAAATGGAAGCCAATCTAGTGGTCCCCTGCCATTAATAAACTCTACAATAGAAGGAAGAAACTGTTGCAGAAAAAGGTGAAGTCCCAAGAGTGGAAAAACCCCCTTATTAGCCTCAACAAAAAGTTGAGATCCCTCATCAAAACCTCTAAAGCCAGCTATGAAGGAAGAATTGTGGCAGACACTAAAAACAACCACAACGCCTTCTATAGTTATATCAAGAATCTCCATGGCAATACCCAGGTCTGCTCTGAGTTACTACACAATGGTACCTCCTATACTGAGCCAACAGATATTGCCAACATACTGGCCCACAGATTCAGTTCCAACTTTACCCCCCCCCCCCCAAAGGACCAATCACAATACCAGAGGAATGCCAGGCACCCAGCATTACTGCAGCACAGGTTAAAGCTGCATTGTCCAGTTTCAAGAATAAAGCTTCCATGGGACCTGAAAATATCCCTGGATGTGTTCTACATGAACTACAAAGTGTACTGGCACCTCATCTGTGTGCCCTGTTCAGTCACAGCTTCACCTCAGACTTTGTCCCTACTGAATGGCGCGCTGCTACAGTCATCCCTCACCATAAAAGGGGAACGACTAAAGACCCTGGGAATTATCGCCCCCATTAGCTTGATGAGTCTGATATGTAAGGCTATGGAGCACATTATCATGGACCTAATTAACAAGGATACAGGGAATCTCAAAACTCTAGATCCCACGCAATTTGGTTTTATGGAAGGTAGATCATGCCTGCTCAACTTGTTTGACTTCTTTGAGTCAGTCTCCAGAGCTGTGGATGAGAACAAGGCAGTTCATACAGCCTATCTTGATCTGGCCAAGGCCTTTGATACCATTCCCCATTCAGAAATTATTGATAAACTCACCAAACTAGGCATCAATCCCTATATCACTAGGTGAGTTGCAAATTGGCTCACAGATAGAACCCACAGTGTGAAAGTAGCGGACTCCAAATCAGACTGCTGACCAGTCATGAGTGGAGTCCCACAGGGATCAGTCATGGGTCCTCTCCTGTTTGGCATCTACTTCTCAGAAGTCCAGTAATAACGGAGGGACTCTGGCCGACCAAGTTCGCAGACGACTGCAAGCTGGGAGCCATTATTAACTCCCCAAGTGATGTAGACATCCTACAGAAAGGCCTCACTGAGACCAATGACTGGTGTTGAAACCATGGCCTTAAGCTTAATGCCAAAAAATGCGTCATCATCCCCTTTGGGAAAAAATCAGTTCCCACTAATTACCACATCAATGGAAGACCACTGAACACTGAAGGCATTATAAGAGTTCTGGGGAACATGTTTTCAGCAACCTCTCCTTTGACCACCACATTGCCACTGTGGTCAGAAAGTCCTTCTGTGTGGCACATCTCACTACCAAGGGTTTTGCATTCAGGAAGAAAGAGGTCGTCATTTCTCTCTACTCTTCCCTCATTAGGTCAATCATATAGTATAATGCCCCATTTGGCATGTACCTCACTAGACACATGCAAAAGCTGGAAAGGCCACAAAAGTACCTCAAAAAGAGGATTCTAGGCCTTAAACAGATATCCTACATGGACAGGCTCAAAAAAACCTAAGCTATTCTCTGTCTCATATCGTCTACTAAGAGGCAATCTCTGTTTGACTTATAAAGCCATGTCTGACCCAGCTCTGTTAGAAATGCTACATCTAAAAAAATCCAAATCCCTCTGCACCACATGCTCCACAGACCTCAACCTCATTACCACAATCAACAGAACATGCTGGAGGGACAGGTTCATAAGCCAGAGACTGTCCATGCTCTGGAATAGACTTCCCATACATGTCATTCAGACCACCTCACTGGCCCTCTTAAACAGAAATTTTGATGAATGGATGGGAAATAGAAAGTTCACTCTGGGGATCACTCCAGTGGCTCTACTCGATAGAGGCACTGGGAACTAACAACGGGCGGCACAATGCCAGGGCACGTGTATGGGCTAGGCTTGTAAAGGCCCCAGACCATTAGCCTAGTACACACCTATCACACCTATGAACCTATGAACCTATGAAACTTTACAAGTCCCACATATCTGTATGAAACCATGCAAGGTTTACAGTTGTCTAGACAATTTACCATCAAAGGGAAAAAGCACCTACACACATCCATACTTTAGCGACTGATAAATCAATTAAATTTTGCTCACATGTCATTACTGGCACTGAGATAACAGAAGGACTTTCTACTTAGAAAACCAACAGTTTGAGGACACTTCACATTGATGTAAATTTTCTTGATACATAGTAATGAAGCGGTAGTTCCATTCCTTTTATGATGTCACAGATAACCAGTGCTCCTCAGCAATGCCTTTCTAGCTGGAATATGTACAGAAGCCAGAACCAATGTACAAGCCAAAACCTCCTCTACTGCTCTGCTAGGTGGATCATGGGGCAGTTCTCAGCTCTATCCCATTTACCTCAGCTATAGACAATAAATAGAAATGAGTAGTGGATTTCTACATCTCTCTGCCTGTTGAACAAAGCAAAGTAACAGCATGACCCCTACCTTTTTTAGAAGACTTCACTTTACTGCACCAAATATCTTTTACCATTAACTTCCTTCTCTAAACACAGTGGGTGTTGCTGTAGACATTGCCTATACTGCCAGGAGCATCAGTGAACATTTCCAGCTTATAAACACCACACACACATCAAAGCACCAATCAGCCATGATTCACAATTTACCACTATTCACAAATTAAGTCTGTCACTGCATGAACCAACTAAAATTAAAATTACAGCAAACTCAAAGATTTGCATACACAGAGAAATGCAAATCGCACCCAATACCATCTCAAGAGAACAATACATTCAATATTAACATGTATCATACTTTTACCTCTTGGACATAGTCTAACTTCAACATAAAAAGCAATCAAATAAAGAAAAAAACACAGAATTTAGAGTTGCTGCTAATAAACTGAGTATCAAAGGCACAGGTGGCCATGGTGGTGTAGCGATTAGCATTGTCACCTCACAGCAAGAGGTTCTCCGGTTTGTTTCTATGCTGGAGTGCCTTCTATGCAGAGTCTGCATGTCCTCCCTGTGGTTGCATGGGTTTCCTCTGGGTGCTGCGTTTTCCTCCCAAATCCCAAAGACATGGTGTAGGTGGATTGGACACGCTAAATTGGCCCTAGGTATGACTGTGTGCATGTGTGTGCCTTCTGTGGAAGGTTGGGTGGGGTACCGGGCTGGCAATATGTCACTGTAAAACTCCACTGCCAATTGTTCTATGGAGCATTATTCTGCTGTGGTGATCCAAAACCAGGAAAAGTAAACTCAGTACCAAAGGCAGGTGGCCTAGCAACTAATGCATAACCAGATGGCTTAATTTTGGTTACATCAAATGGGTCTTTTCTTGAATTTGCCTATATATTTTGCCTTCATAACATTTGCTCTAAAATACAGATGTTAGTAATATTAAAAAAAAAAAAAAACACCATCAATATCCTAAGCAGATTTATTTGGGTCAATGAGGTCAGTATCCTAGTCAGTTTTCATATGCATGTCATTTATTGCCTCAGTAAAATCAAAGCAGAATGATTTATTTTTGACTCCATTTGATTTTTTGGTACTTAGGTACTATTGCAACCAGATTTTTCATGGCAGTACCTGTTGCTTCCCGACCATGAAATCTGTCCGTTAATGTTGTTAAAATGTAATATAGTGTGTTTTCTTTACCACTACAGTTTGTTTTCTGGAGTATTTTCAATAAAATGTTAAAAACATAGTGCTGTTTATTTGCTTTATTGAGAGCATGTTGCTTATGTATTTTTTCACAACATAAACTTTTTAAAGGTGAGCATTGCAGTAAAGAAGTCGGAACAAGAGCTAAAGGAAAGTAAATCTCGGGTGTTTACACAGGATATGCAGTCGTAGAGTGCTAGCATACTATTTAATTCTTAATGTAATAAAGTATTAAATCTGATGTGCCCAAGTTGCAGTTGGTGGGGGCACTCAGTAAGTGCTGGAAGTTTGCAGTGTCAGACTCACTAAAACTGACAGTTCTGACACTGACTGCACTGTTTCAGACATGCAGCATCATGCTTACTAAACGATGTTTGTCTTTTATACAGTAAATGTCTGATTTTTAAATCTCTGAATGCTTGGTAGTATTAACTGTATAGCAGGGTTCTGTTTTTCCATGTGTTTTGTTAATTGTTTGGAGAGGTATCAGAATTTCCGTTTACATTTGTTGTTTACTAATATGTGGGGCCTGCGTCAAGAATGGGGTGGGGGGAAGTGTAAACAGCCTTTCAGATTGCACCCCTAGCCCTGAAAATAAGGAAAGTTGCATTGTTTTATTTCAGTTCTGAACTGCAATTGTGAATGTGAGGGAATGTGTAGTATACCAAGTCCAAGATTGTGACCACCCCCACACATGCCCTTTTCTGAGGTGCACAGTATTAACAGTGTATATATACTTGCAAGGAATGCAACAGACTTTTTTACAGTTTACGGCAAAGCCTCCTTGAAGAGGCAATTAAATCTTCACAACTACTTAATGATCTGCCCCAAAGGGGAACACATACCTCCTCAGCTAGCTCCATTTCCATTCGTGCGAAAGAGCGCATCCATAACAATTCAAGCGTGCATGTGTAATGCATGCAAAACAGACAGAGGGTTTTTTCAAATCTTTGTCATCCTAAAGATAATCCTACCTTAATATTCTGCAAAAATGACTTCAAATAACACCTAATAGTGTTTCCTGATGTTGTCTCAATTCCAGGATGACAATTTCGCAACCTTGAAAATCTGCTTGCGATAATATGTAAGTACCGATTTTTTTACATGGAGGTTGAATGTAATGATGTCACATCCTGGGTTAATTACAGGGGTTATAACTATGGTCTGGCTGCAGATGGAACCCATGATATCTAAGATATTCTCACGCCTTGTTGAATTTTATCTTATTTGTTTCACATTGTTTCGATTAACATAGCTGATCGATATTTAGATGTGAATTGACCAGTTTACCCAGTCAGTCTTTGGGTAAGTAAAACTGCAAATAGGGACCAGATTGTTGGCGTGTTTTACTTCCAGAGTTTTATCAGGAAATCCTCACGCTCTAAAGGGGAGAGAGACAGTGTAGTACAGGTACCAATAATATATTCAACAGACGCTTAGAAAATAAGTCACCTGTTTGGTACTTGTACTCCCATCATATAGATGTGAAGCCAATCAGGTGCAAAACATTCTAGCTAGTTGGAGATCTTATTCCAGGCTTAGAGGTGCAAAATCTCCTCTGGGAAACAATACAGGTCACATTCATAAAGATATCACACAGTGTACACTATGTGTTTACTTAGTGTAAACTGAATAAGGATGTTCTTGAATTCTGAAAGTGTACATACAGTGTACACATTGTATATGCTTTGTAGTAACATTCATTAATCCAGCCTTATGTCATTAACTGCTGAATGAATACTAAAAATGCTAGCTCCATAAGTATGTTCCCAACGTGGAGATGAGAATGTTTTTCTAAGATTTATTTTTCCATGCCTTCTGCGCTGCTCACTAACCCCATATTATAGTGTCATATATCTATGAGAGAAAACCTTCTTAGATTGTTCACCTTAATGTGAATAATCCCTACATATTAATTATCAATAATCCTTTTTACCCTAGTAGAGATGTCCCTAATTTAGGTCCCAGGCAGGCATGACACTGGCACAAACTGTTTGGAAACTTCAGTGAGGTATGTACCTCTTTTTTAAGTACTGGGGAATTAACAATTACTAGGATATTATGTGATTTGGACATTTTATGATAGTGTTTCCTATACCTCAAGGGATTTAGCTTAGTAGGTGCGCTGATGATGCTAAGGCAGGGTCAGTTGTTACTACACTTGAGGATCACAGTAAAGTCCAGGGTTATGTGGATGAATTGTACACGTGGTCATCTGTTAATAATATGGAATTTAATATTAAAAAAAAACTTGTGTTCTTCATTTTGGTAGTAATAATGAGTTCTATCTTTATGCATTGAATAATAACACTTTAGATGTAAGGAGTTAGGAATAAAAGCTGATTGTGACTTTAATTTTGATTTACATCTTATGAATATTATTAGAAGAAGCTATCTAGAGATTAAAAATATTTTGAGAACTTTTGTATTTTGTGATAGGGAAATTTTGGTCCAGCTATTTAAAATCATAGTAAGACCTGTGATAGAATATGCTGGGAATGTTTATATGTTTAATTCATTACAGACTGAAAGGGTGGAAAAGATATAGAGATTTAGTACTTGATAGATAAAAGGTATTGGGGGCATATAAAAATAGTTTTAAAGAGAATTATTTATTCTCAATAAGATATAGATTATTTAATGGTGATTTAATCTTTATATGTTCTTTAAATTTGTAAGCTTAGGAGTAAGTGTGGGTATAACAAAATACTATTTTCAGAAATGAACTAGAAATAAAAATGATTTGTTGGGAACCCCTAAATGTAAACTTCAAGTTTTGGGCAATTCTTTTTATTTTAAAACTGCTTCCTGGTGGGAGTATCTTCCTCAAATGGATATGATTTCTTTACTCGAAAAGACATTACATGAGTATTTGGATGATAGAGTTTATGATACTACACCCATTGGAGGCAGGCTCCTTTGCAGGTCTATTAGGGCTGGAGTCTAAAGCAGAGAACACTGAACTTTGATATTTTTGAATTTAAAAGTCACAGTGTCTGCTTTATGAGCTTATAAGACTGGATTGCTTCAATTTTAGCTGCACATATTTTGTTATTCTGGACCTTCCTCATTGCCAAGTTATGGTGGCAAAGAATGCGTGACATACTATGGTTAGTGTAATATCTGAGCATGTGGTTCTACTTTTTTGTGTTTATAGTTTCTTGAGTTACAGATGAGGCCTTTGTGAGTGTATTCTTGAGAATTTATGCAGGTATAATGTGTGTAATGATTTATTTATTTACTGTTTGTTTGTCTACTTTTTTTGAATGTCTTTTTCAGGTGTAACCTAGGCAGAGATGCAAAATTTAATTTATACAGACATATTACACATCAAGTTTAGATTATATCTGTATACACTGAAATTATAGATACTTTAAATTACATCATCATTAGGAAATGTGTAATGTTCACTTATACAGATATTCATGATATTTACATAGTTTGCTTTCCATATGCTATTGCTTATTCTTTATTTCCACTTGCTATATATTGACTACCGCATTTATCATTAAAAGGTTGCCACCTTCCCAGTGGGTGAGAGCCAGTCTAAGGAACTACCATTCAGGCAGTGATTGGAGGGGGGGTTCTTTATTTTGCCCTGTCAGTCCCCTGCATATAGCTCTAGCAATCAATGAATGTCCTGTATTTGGCCTTGCAAATGACACATAAGCCTGTACATGTAACAGAATCAAATCATGGTCTTGTTCCTTATAGGCAGCAACCTCTTGAGAACCCTGGTCTTTAACAGGAATTCTTCCATGGAGGGTATGCCTGAAAATGCACTCCTAGATCCTCGCCACAAGGAGAGTTTAGCAGGCTTAAGCTTCATTATTTGTCTCCTCCACCATGCCAGTTCCAGCAGCTTTTTGAGCCACTCATTCAACTGGGTTACCTAAGTCAAAGTCAGGGCTTTAGTCCTGGGGTACCTAAGTCAAAGTCAGGGCTTTAGTCCCAGCCACTAGGAAAGCTGGATCATGAGATCACGTATTCTAATGTAAAGTTCCAGAAAAAAACGTGCTATACAAGGTAAGTCCTGAACTTATTTGTGTTAATTTGACATTTGATCAGAAATAAATGAATCTATTATATGTAATTAAGAAAGTGAAATAACATATTTGGAGTATAAATGGCATTTATATTACAGTCATAAACCACCCAAAACAGCACCGACAAGGCAAAATGGCCAGAGCTGTAGGGATACATTTTATATTAGAAATCACAGTCTAAATTAAGTATCTAGCACGCAACCCAAATATATACCACAACATTTTTTTTTATTAAAAAAATGCCACATATCTTCTGAAACAGTCCTACATAAGTAAATTGCTAGTTGCATTGTACTGTATTTGGTTTCCATTACAATACTTTGCCTTAGGGAGAGGAATGTGCTATGTATTTCAAGAATATGTCTGTATTGTGTTGGCATTGCAGTAGAAACAAAAACACATGTTTCTCTAAAATGCTATAGTTTTCTGTCACTCAAAATTCCTTTATTGACTATGATAATATGAGTAGACCAATGTCAGCACCCAGGTACTCTTAGCCTTTAAAGGTAGAATGGCAGTTTTAGATGCACTTAGTACATAACTGTCCAAATATGATTCCCTGAAAGTTTTACTAACTAAATAGAACTTACATTTGACCTTTTGCAAAGAGACCAAATTTAGTGTATTATTATACATTTTATAGTGACAGTCTAACAGCTTGAGCTATACTTGATCTCCTTTAAACTGTGTACATGACTTTTTTCAGAGTTTCATAGTAATGGTCCATTACAGAAGCACAAATCATTTAACTCATTACGTGAGCAGGAGCTCTAGGAAGTTGCTTCTAATTTCCTGTCATTGAATCTTAAACTTTTTAAAAAAATTATGTTATAAAGTCACAATGCAAACAAGCATTCATATTTCTAGAGTCATAATTATTATATAACTTTAAATAGTAAAGCTGTCTAACAGAAACCTTTCTTCACACTAATACACACTAGTACTAGTGATGAATGATGTGGTTGTTGACAATTGTGGCTGTTGTTTTGAAAATGTACCCTTTCCCTCACTGTAGTGCGATCTTGGAGTTTGTATAAGTAGCAGGGGTTGTGGGGGGTGCAGGGGGGGCTTGCCCCCCTGCAAAAACATTGTGTTACTGTTGACCGGAAGTGTAGTATTTTGGTAAAGTCAACATTTACTTCCTTCTACATTTATTTGGTTCATTCTTGTGATTTCAGATATGATGGTTCAGAAATCTGAACACTCGCAGAATGTTGGTGCGAGACTGTGATAGCAAACCTAAAAAGGATAACATTTTCATAATGGTGCTTATACACATCATTTAGTACATCTTTAGCTGTTCTAGACTGAGCCAAGCACTACTGGCAGTCATGTTGTCCATCATGTAAACTTTAATAAGATACAGTTCTATGGCTGAAAGTTATCATGGAAATGAAGTTATTATTGTAAGTATAAGCAAGCAAAATCTATCCCCTTGAGGTGATCCTAGAGAAACACCTGGAGATCTCACTAGGGTTCGGTGAGTAACAGACAACATTCAATCTTCCTCAAGCACCTGCAGCTCCCACCATGTGGTGCATACAAAAGAAGAAGCAGAAAATCTGCTGATAACCATTACACAGCAATCCTTACATATAGCTCCAGCAGCCCCTTTCTGCTCACGTTTGCCTTAAAGATTCATTGCTTCCATCTTTCTTTTTTTTCCTTCTGTCTTGTACTTCAGCTGTCTCCTAGCTATATACATCTTTGTCTTCTTCACTTTTTCATCAAAGATAGCTATACTGGGATCATTTCCCAAATAATTGTTCCCTGCTCTTATTCAATTTTCTCTCTTAGTACTCCTGGGCCCTCTGTCCCCTTTGCCCTACTTATTCAGCAGCACAGGTGGCCACTGGCTACTCTCCTTCCTGACAGCCTTCCAGGCAGTGTGGCTTTCTGTGGAGATTTCATTCTCCAGATCAGCTACACTTTGTTGAAAGCTGCTGTTCATACTTCTGCTAAATGTCTCATTTCCTGCTGATGTATGATATAAATAGATTGTTAACTCATACAACCTTTCAGTTTCAACCCAAGAGGAATAAGTCCACCTTCTACCTTTTGATACAACTGTCATCATACTCAGGTACTACATCCATGCAAGGACCTCTGCTTACTTAAAGTACCAAGTATTCATCCCCAAAATCTTACCATCTTTTATATATCTGCATAGAAGTTTTCAAGTTCTGTAGTTTTGTTTTTCCTCATCCCCACATATCAGTAGTCCCCTATTTGCCCAATCAGGGTTTACTAACCACATTTTTGTCTCTATATTTATGGGATTTAATAATTAGAAACCAGGGATTTCTGACCATGAGGATCTGCTATTTGTCTTCTTTGATCTTGTGCTATCTGGTTTTCCTGGCAGCTCTACTAACAGTCTTTCAACAAAAGCAATAGAACTTCTTTACACCTTTGTATAATCCCCAACAAACACCCTTTTTCATGTAAAACTCTATTTTCAAAGTGATCTAGGTACCTTTATAGATATCATACACCTCAATTAAGTCTTATGGTTTTCATCATGTTCTTCTATGGTTCCTACATGTTCTGAGATGACTGTTCCAATCCAGTCCCTCTCTCACTTCGGGTCCTACACATTCGACCAGTTGTGGTAGATGCATTCAGTGTACTTAGTTAATTCACCAATAAAACTTGATGCATGCATACTACATAGTTCATTTGGCCTTTATACTCTGAAAAGTTCTTTCATAGATTCATAGGTGCTTACTAGACTGTTGATCAGAGAGGGTCTTAAGAAGTCTAGTCTTGCATTAGCCCTTCTGTTTTGCAATAGATATATCCAAAGAAAGACAGAACAAGGCTATGTTGAAGTAATTATATTTTCTTTATCCATGAGGGCCAGTTGTACTAAACTGGGAATGAATTTGTGATTACCCATCCATTCATTCAAATTATATTTGAATAGAATAATAGAAATACTTTATGTGCTGTAGAAGACAGCTCCATAGAAGTGTTATTCTTTGTGATGAAAACCTACTTCTCCAACATGTTCTGTTAATTTTGCAAAAGAGCTTGAGGTCTCCTGAGAGGCTGTTTATGATACTTTTAGGCTTGTGAATGTGTAACAGATATGATAGAAAAGGGTCTATTGAGACTCGTTACATGAGGCAGAGATTGCCTGTCAGTAATCTTTATGATATCAAGAAGAGAGACAAATCTTTGTGTCAGTCTGCATATATTTTATGATTTATGCTCTTGATTTGTTTAGTAAGAAAATGTGATCACTCCATTTCTGACAAGTGTTTGAACAGGCACACACCGAAAGAGGTATTATTCTCAATAAATGATCTAGTGAGTAGCAAGTACAGTAGAACAGTTAAGTCCCAGGATCTGAATGCCATACCCTTAGATAAAGGCTGTGTAATGAAAAAGTATTTCATCACCTTTCTGCAAGGGGAATGACTGTTGCTGTCCTCCATTACTACAGCACACAACTTGTTTTGAGGCTAGTATTGAATATCCTCTGTAGTGGATCTACCAGTTCATGTTTCAGGCTAACCTTCAGGCAGCCTGCAATGTTATCTGGCCCCACAGATGTAGTGTCCTTGGCCTTTGATAGTGTCTTGGGAGACTGGGGGGTGTAGTGTAGGTGTTTGTTCTGAGAATATTCTAGGGGAGAAGGGGGTGAAGTTAGAGCTGAATTTGTCTGCTAGTAGACTTATAATGCCCCTTGAGTCTCAGTATGTAATATCATTTACTATTAGCTCTCCAGACTGTTGGACATTATTTCTGAGATTTCTAAGATAGTAAAGAAGGCTTTATGGTTATCTTTTACCTGAGTGGCTATTTTTACCTCATATCTGGCTTTGATTGATTTGATCACAATCCAGAGTCCCTTGTTTAGTTAGCAAGAGTGTTTTTGGCTTCCTGAAAGTTAAATGTATTTTTCTGTGCATTTTTGGGGGGGTTATAGAGCCTGTTTATATTAGGGTTCCACCTTAGAAACTAAGTATAGACTCCTTTATAACATGTTAGATATCTATCTGGCTGACTGATAGCTCACAAGAGATTAGACTCAGCAAGGCCACCTCCACAAAGAGGCCAGACACCTGCGGAGTCCCCCAGGGCTCTGTACTGGGCCCATTCCTCTTTTACATCTACTTCTCAGATATCAAAGCCAATGTCAAAAGCCTCTGGCTAACCAAGTTCACAGATGATTGCAAACTCGGAGCAGTCATTGAATCCCCCCAAGACTAGAACATCTTGCAGGAAGGTCTAGCACAGATGAACGCTTAGTGCCCAAGCCATGGCTTAAAACTCATTACCAAGAAATGCATTATAGTACCTTTTGGGAAGCTGGCCACCCTGGGTAACTGTATCATCAATAAAACACCCCTCAAAGTTGATTCACTAGTCAGGAATTTAGGAACTCATGTAGATAGTAATCTCGGAACTCATGTAGATAGACATCTAGCCTTCGACCAACATGTGTCTAAGGCAGTAAGAAAATCCTTCTAGATCGCCTAATTTATAAGCAAGGGCATGGCATGGAGGTCCAGAGAGATCATGATACCACTGTACTCAGCCTACAACAGACCCATCATAGAGTATAATGCACCCTTCAGTATGTCCTTTACCAGACAGACCAGACAGATGCAGTAACTGGAGCATCCACAAAGGTTCCTTAAAAAAGAGTACAGGGAGTAAACATAATGCCTCAAAGCCTTGTTTCTTTAAATGGTATTGTACAGACGTCTGACAAGTGATCTTTGCCTGGCACACAATGCATCCCTGGATCTGGTTTTAATCAAGCTTTTGCACATCTGCAAAACAAGCAGCATCAGAACTACTAGATTAAAAGACCTACATTTGTGACATAAATAGGACATGTTGGAGAGACAGCTGTGTTTTTCAGAGAATTCCCATCCTCTGGAACATGAAGCAGGATTCTTCCCTATCCCTATTTAAGGGCAACTTGGACCAATGGATAGGTAATCATAAAGTCACCCCTGGTCTGGCACCTGTATCTCTGATGGACAGAGGCAATTAGTAATCACCCCCTATTTAAATCAGATTTGTGGGTCACATTTGGGTTGCATGTCAAGACTTATAAGGGCCTTAGTGGTCATTAGCCTAGTATGCTCCTATGGACCTATGACTCAAAGAGTTTGTAAGTTAAGTAGTCATCCGCTTTGAAATCCACAGTGTTACCCCTCCCCAGGCTGCCAGTACCTGTAAAAGTACTGCTGGCTGTGCCTTATGGTCAAATCCAGCAGGCTGCCATGTTCAGGTTGGACAGGTACAGTAAGGCTCGTATCACAGCAGAGGGTCCCAACACTGTCTTACTACTTTGCCCCACTGCTGTTTTCAATGACATCTTGTGCATCTTGATTTAATACTGCTCTTCTAATAATGTACTACCCAACCTCAACAACTCATAACAAACAGTGCCATTTCCTTCCTCCTGCCTCCATTACTACTGTGCCACAGACAAGGGCTGTACTAAGAAAATGAAATGTATGCACATACCATTAGGATCCATCTGGAAGGGTAGGCTATTGTTGATAATAGAAACAATAAGACTAACAGGCATTAAGACCAGATGGCACATAAAAGTTTTACAACAAGCTACCATCATCCCTCCCTATCCCATAATGCACTGTTCTGAGGTGAGCCATATAAATTAGACAAATGATTTCTATCATGGCTCTAAACCTATTATGCCAGAGAAGGAATAAGGAAGGTGAGTATTTTATTAAGGACAGGCTTGCTCTACTTTTATTCCTTTTGCAAGGAGGTCTGTCCTTGATAATTACAGGACAGAGTCTCAAGCTAATCCACAAGGGGGGTTTTCCTTATGAGAACATACTCCTTCTTACAGTAGTCCTAAAGGAAGACCTTGACTTAGACATCTAACTTATAGTACCTTGCAAAAGCATTGACAGAAGGCCAGATAGCTGATGCACAAATTTCAAGACTGCATTCTTCAGAAAAAGCTTGGTATGTCCAAAAAGTCATGGACCAAATAAATGAAAATTCCCTAGAACACATAGCCAGCCCACTAGCGCTCAGAACATTCTGGACCCAGTCCTTACCAACATAGCCCTAAGTTTACTATGCCTATAGTATATCCTTCTCTAGTCAAGACCACAAATTAGTCACCTTCCCCTCTAAGGTTGCAAGCTGCATCACAGGAAACAATCCTAAATTTATAGACATTGCACATAGAAACCTACATAAATTCTATGATGAGCTCTCTATGTTTAATCACAATTTAACCATCTCCATGTAGTTTAAGCTAATAGTTATATAACTAAGTTTTACGCCCACCAACAGAAGTGTAAAGATTTGGCAGTCCCAACTAGAACAAAATGTAATGAGACATTTAAAAATAAACAAGCTTGATCAACAACCAGTATAAATAAGTTATTTTACTACAACAACTAAACAATTTTAAAGTTTTATAGCCAATCAAAACCTACTCTCAATAAACACTTTATAAAAAAAGTTATCAATGAACTAAAATTTGTTTACCGGAAATTCCAACTTGGAATGAAGCCAATTTTCAGCAGAGGCCTGGGGAGAAATGCTGTCTTTGTAATGTGGGAAAGGACTGGAGCGCATGGACAAAACACACACGAATGCAGGAGGACATGCAGACTCCACACAGAAGGCACTCCAGCCAAGAATCAAACCAGAAAAACCTCTTACTGTGAGGTAACAACACTACCGCTGCACCACTGTGCTATCCTTTTTAAATTGTCTTAAAAATTGAGAAATAGCACACAGCAATGTTCTGAACTGACCCTAAATGTCATTAACTTTATTTACCCTAAAAAAAATAATTACTAGAAAATTATCTGATACAATGTAGCAAGCAGTTGCTACAATTTAGACTACACATGGAGTGCTACAGCACTCTGGTTTGATTGCAAATGCAATAGTGGCTTTTAAAAAAAGGTACTGCATTAAAGAGAGATTAGATAGGCTGATCATGCCCCCCCAACACTTTGCACCTGGGGCAGTTGCCCCTGTCACTCTGCCCTAGCTACATTACTGCATCCTGAGTGTGTTATCAAAAAACTATAAACACCATTTTCATGGAGCCAGACAATTTAAATAAATGTCTAACAAATATCGAGCAACATGCCGTAACTAAACCCTTCTTTCAGTTGTGTAACTTTAGCCAAGCCACAGGGTATATCCTTGAGGTATGGTAAACAGAAATTTTAATACCTCTTCACACAGACCCCTAACTAGCCTAATTTGCATGGCCATGGAAAGTATTATTTCTGAGTTCATAATCTGATATTCAAAATTTCATACAACTGAACCCACAACAGTTTGGTTTTCTCAAGAGTAAGTCTACTTAATTTAGTAAATTTCTTCAAAAAAAGGTCACAAAGTTAGTGGAGAGTAGTCATTCAATCCATATAGCATATCTGGATCTGGCGAAAGGCCTTTGATACTATATCTTATGCTGGCATTGCAAGTAAGCTACAAGATCTTGAGGTAAACCCTCATGTGGATAGATGGATTGTAAATTAGCTGAACAATAGAACCCACATAAGTATGGTAGCAGTGTGTCTTCAGGAACTATGTAAGTAACTAATGGAGTACCAGAAGGCTTAATGCTGGGGCCCCTCCTTTTTCCATTCTGGCCTTTATAGCATAAACCCATGTCTATGGCTAACCAAATTTACTGATGATTGTAAGTCATGTGCTATCACTCACTCCCCTTCAGATGTCACATCACTACAGCAAGAACTAGACCTTACAAACCAAAAAGTGTAGCACTGTCATCTATGGTAAACACCCCTCATCTACAACTTACAGTATAGCCAGTACTCCATTCCAAGAAACACACAGCTGTTAGGGACGTTAGCATCTGAGCTGACAATACCTTCAACCACAATGTAGTAACAGTATTTAGGGAATACGTCTGTCTAGCCCAACTAATTTCTAAAGCCATCTCATCCAGTTCAAATGAAGATATTAGCTCTGTGTAGTCAGCCATACTTAGACCAGTTAAAGAGTACAATGCCACTTTAGGCATAAGTAAAAAATTATTAGTCTAAAAGCTCTTGACTACTAAGACAGGCTTGAAGACATAACCCTATACTCTATTATTGGCTTTTCTGATGACATCTATGGATTACACTCTGTGCCATCAAAGATGCAACCCTTCTGGATCTCTTGTGCCTCCATAAGGCAAACAGCACTAAAAACACTCAACCAAAGGATTTAAAGCTCAACCAGTACATAAATAAAATATGTTGGAATGACAGATTTATTACCCATAAATAACCACAGTTGTAGAACAAATTACCTTTACGTGATAAGCAGGCTGATATACACACACATCCTAAAAGAAGAACTTGGATGACCAGAAGGGCATCTGCAAATTCATCCTTGGTCTAACATATTTTGACCCTCTGGAAGCAGGAGGCACATCTTGAGGGTGAGTATCAGCAAGTCATAAATAGTCTCTTGACTTACCTGGCTTGTAATTCCTATGATTCTATGATCCAAAATACCAACTGCTGGAATAGATTCAGACTTTGGAGTGGGAGGAAGAGCACGATTGTATTTTGAATAACAAATCTGAAAACAAGGAGTGAGTTATTTGGCTAAAGAAGTGTTTTTAGCTTTCTTGACATTTTTTATTGGAGAAAAAGCAAAGGATTGTGCATTTTTTATTGGCTAGTATTGTCAATGCAGAATCTCAACTGACAATGAACACTCATGCAAGGAAGCAGGTATTCCACATGATTGGAGTTTTGAGGAAAGAATGTAGGAAGATGAACACATTGATTAAGATGTGATACTATATAAACTGTCAGCATAAAGAAGGGATTCATATGGATGACAATATGACAAAAAGGCCAGTAAAAAATATAAAAATCACCAGTTTGTACTTTATTGACAAGAACGTCTCAAGTCTCTAGCGCTTTGGCAAGAAATGCCTTTTAGGAGTACATCAATAAAGAAAAAACAGTGCCATTTTATACAAACATTTACTATCAATTATAAAACACAACTAATTAATTAATATCTAAAACATTAAATACTGTATTTCTATTATATTTAGAAAACAATTATATCAAACGTTTCCATGAACATTCAGTATTAAGTCCACAAGGACTTAAAGTATTGCATTTTAAAATATAAATATGTTCTTTATATAACAAATGATGTTTATTCTTAAACTCAGAGTTGCCAACACCCCAATTAACTTATTCTAGGGTGCTGGCATGCAGAGAGTCTGGATTGCTATTGTGAAACAACTTAAAATGCATGGCAACAGGACTAGCAACTTTTTCCATTTTTATGTCTCTAATGTGCTCCTGCAGTCTCTCTTTTTAGAACTTGTGTTGTTTCCTATAATAGATTTATAGATGTCCTAGTATTTTTGTGTAAGGGTGGGATGACTAATTTATCTGCCTTTGTTAAATATTTGGATGTAAATAGGTTTCAAATAAAATTTGATGGACTTCAACAGGGCCAAACTATAAGTTTTCTGTATATTGATTTAACAGATGCAGTGGGGAAGAAATTAAAACTAAAATTCATCGAAGGTTTGGCAACAGTAATCATTTCTTACATAGAACCAGTTGCCATCCATCTCATCTGCTGGATTCTTTATCCTATGGAGAGTTATTGGGAGTCTATAGACTATATACTGATGAAAAGGAATTATACAAGGACATGTGTACTTCTATAAATATGTTCTTGAGAAGGGGTTATTTTATGAAAGATATCCAGAAGGAAACAACAACCTATCATCCCTCCGTTCATCCAACAAACTGTTAGTACAAACCACCAAAGCCAACAACTCAGCTGGAGACTCATTGTTCTCTAACTCTGCTGGAAAAAAATGGAGCTGACTTCCAGCTGAACTAACCAGCACATGCTCCTTGCCCCAATTCAAAACATCCCTAAAAACATTCATGAACACTGACTGGCTCTGCTCATGTCCCAACCTTGACTAACCCAATCACAGTTTAGAATAAGTAAAATAAACTCAGCCATGACCAGTCTATACCCTGACTAACCTATTTTACACCAGGACAAAGGTAACCCAAAGATAGCTCAAAGAGGTATACACCCTAATATCTTCTCTCCCTACCCTCTTAACACACAATTCCCTCAACCATTCATCTCATCATCAGGAAGAAAACTAACTTTTCTGCCCACACTAAATTACTTCCTTCCTACCTACCTCCATTCGAATTAACTATCATCCTTCCCTTCTATCTGTAATTCATTTTCTTTATTGCACACTGCTCAGACATGTAATTATTACTTCTGTACACCTAATCCAACTACCAACAATGACAGTTTTTCTCTAAATGATTATTTCTATCTACATGTAACCTTGACTATTACCTGTCACTGTTGTTATTAAATGTTTGCTAACTTTATGTATCCGCAATTTTGACTATTACCTGTCACTGATGTTGTTAAATGTTTACAGACTTTGCTGTTACCATAATTTGTCATATAAATTAATTTCAATGTGGAGCTTTTCTTCCCGGGCCTCCGCTGAAAATGGATATGTATGCAGTCGGACTTTCCTGGTTAACAAATGTAAAATAAAATAAAATAAAATAAATAAAGGCACTGGTTAAACTAAAAAATAATTAATTGGTACAAAATAATTTGTCAGCAGCCAGTACCTCTGTTTTGAAACACTACAGAAGATATACTGTCAGTAATAATAGACAAGATAAGTTAGAATCAGGCAAATGTATATAGTTATTTCTTACAATGTTTTTTCTCATGAGCAAGTTAAGATAATAAAGCATTTTTGGTCATTTTTATTTAAATTTAAAGTACTTTGTGATACATTATGCAGATTTCCTATATTTTCACAAGAGGTAGGAACATACAGGACATTATTGTACACAGTAAATTTGTTAAGCCACTGGATAAGTTATGCAGCACTTTAGCTATACTGGGCACTAGTGGTTGCACTGCATGCTCAGCATGCAAATATGTTGTTAATTTTTTTTAATTATATCAATGGTGTTCCCTTTAGTCCTAAAGGACATTTTACTTGTGTAACATCTAATGTTATTTATGTTCTCAGATGCTCCTGCAGTCTCTTTTATATAGGTGAAACTAAGAGAAGTTTTAAATTGAGACTGCAGGAGCACATTAGAGACATAAACATGGAAAAAGTTGCTAGTCCTGTTGCCATGCATATTAAGTTGTTTCACAATAGCAATCCAGACTCTCTGCAAGCCAGCACCCTAGAAGAAGTTAATTGGGGTGTTGGCAATTCTGAGTTTAAGAATAAACATCATTTGTTATACAAAGAAAGTACTTATATTTTAAAATACAATACTTTAAGTCCTTGTGGACTTAATACTGAATGTTCATGGAAACTTTTGATATAATTGTTTTCTAAGTATAATAGAAAGACAGTATTTAATGTTTTAGATATTAATTCATTAGTTAAGTGTTTTATAATTGATAGTTAATGTTTGCATAAAATGGCAAAGTTTTTTTCCTTATTAATGTTCTCCTAGAAGGCATTTCTTGTCGAAGCGCTAGAGACTTGAGACGTTCTTGTTAATAGAGTGCAAGCTGGTGATTTTTATATTGTTTACTGGCCTTTAAGCACTTTCTTGTTGTATTTTTGTTGCTGCTACATGGCCAGTGATGCTAATAACCAACTACCGAAGATTCTGAGAGATGAGAGTATGGATGCTACTCAAAAAAGCATGGATCAGTATATGCTGTGTAACCAAGAGATGTCTTCAGGAACTGGTTTGAGAGGTGAGCAGAATTTTATCAACTGGGAACATCTTATTGAAGATGTTCATAAACAACGTACAGCCAATCCTTTTGACTGTGTGGGTAAGAACCACTCTGTTTCTTTTTCCACGGATGTGTCTGATATCATTTACAAGCTAGAACAGCTTATGATGAAAGAAACTGCATTTATCTTAACATTTTGAGCCTGCAACATTATATCCATCTTGACATTACACCAAGGGGACTGCGTACCTTTAAAAATCCATCTGAACCTTTTGATGTTCATAGGTTCATAGGTTCATACTAGGCTATCTGCCCTAGATCATTTGTAAGCCTAGCCAGAGTGTGTTTGGCTTTCGCCACCCATTTTAAATGTTTTACTATGCCCTTTTCAGATGAAGCAGAAAAATGGCTTCATGAAAGATGGATTGCAGCCACCCATCGGTGTGCCACTGAGTGGGTAAATATCTCTATAGAATGGGACAATTTATTGCAGTGAAAGCTGTAGGAAGAAATTTCTACTTTGTGTAATTCTTTGGCAGCTAAAATTAGTCAAGCTCACTTACAGACCCAGCTAGTTGACATTAATGACAAACTGATTGATCTTGAACAGCATCTCATGAAAAAGAAATCTACAAATAGATTCAAGAAACCGCAATAACCATAAGTCTTTCATTTGGAAAGCAAACAAGACCAAACCACGTCAACGGCTTGTTAATAGTGGCAGAAGGGGTTATAGCATTGCAGGCAGTTCACATCAAGTGTTTTCACACACTTCTAGAGGCTCTACAGACTGGGATATGGATGACCAGCAATATTCACCTTTGCCTCAAGCTCAAAAGCCTCAATATTTGAACAATAATTTTCAAAATGGTAACAGAACAGCATATTTGGAAAGAAACACCAGGGATGGTTTTCGCCACCAACAACAAACTTTTAGTAATAGAAGAGCTTATCAACAGCATAACAAAAAGACTAGATGGAACTGAATTTATGTATTGTGATTCTGGTGTAAACAGTGAGAATAACATTGTAAATTTATCACAAGTGGAATTGAGTGAAATACAAATGTATATTTTAAATAAGGGTCTTAAATTTGTACCTACTGTGATGCCTAGACCCCACATGTTTAAACTTAAAGTATATAAAATATGTAGAAAATTACATTTGCTTAACTATTTTTCTAGAAAGATCTCCGATGTTGGCATTAATGATACTTTAATTTCTATTGAAGATATTTCAGATACAGATGACAGTTTTTATTCGGTTCTTCTGATATAGATGAGTTAAATGGTTTCTGCTGTCTTGACACTACATCTGCAAAATGTTCCAGTGATTTTGTCCCACTTTTTCTGCATGAAAGTGTGCAACAATTTTCAGCTATGGTCAACTTTTCTTTAGACCATACATGTAAAGAATTTATGCAAACAGAGAATTCTTTTTCTTACAATTTGTCCAAAGATGAATGGAAAATTATTAAAAATATGGGGGAAACAACATGAATTGGTCTTTAAACCCTCTGACAAGGGGAATTGTTTAGTAGTAATGCATGCTAATCAGTACATGGAAATGTGCATGGAGTATCTTAGTAATACTGAAGTATATGTTAGGGTGACAGTGAGTGATTATCAAAATGCACAAAAAGAATTTCAGCACTTACCTTTTAAAGGTTACAGACTTGGGTACTGTTTTAAACAAGACGTAGATAAAAAGCTATATAATGAAAATCATTCTATAGCATATTATTGCTGTTTACCCAAGCTTCATAAAAGCATGCAACTCCCCCAGGAAGGCCCATTATCCCTGCTACTCATTATTTTTTATGAAACATAGGTGTATTTCTTCATAGTTATTTATTGCCCTATGTAAAGAAGCTACCATCATTTATAAAAGGTTCTTTTGATTTTTTTAGATAGAATTAAAGCCATTGAGTGGACTGAAGATATGTATTGGGTGTCTGTTGACGTTAAAAGTCTATACAGTTCTATACAACGTCAACATGGTTTAGAAACTACTACGTTTTTCTTAGGAGACAGTCCACTAAGTTATGTATTAGAACTGATAGGCTTTTGTCTTACTAATAATTATTTTTTTTTGTGAAGATATTTATGTTCAGAAAATAGGCACTGCCATGGGTGCATCATTTGCACCTGCCTATGCTAATCTTTTTATGGGCCTTGATGAGGTGGAATATTTATATAGACATATTTTTTTTAGAACCTGTGTTGTTTCCCATTATAGATTTATAGATGACCTAGTGTTTTTGTGTAAGGGTGGGGTTCATAGGTTCATAGGTTCATAGGTTCATACTAGGCTATCTGCCCGAGGGCATTTACAAGCCTAGCCCATAGTTTTGTGGCTTACGCCACCCCTTTAGTATGGGGAACTATACCCATTATTTTGCTGTGCCTCTGTTGAGCAGTGACACTGAGGTAATCCCTGGGGTATATCTGCGATCTCCCATCCATTGGTCAAGATTTCTCTTGAACAAGGCCAGCGAGGTGCTCTGCCTCACATATACCGGGATTTTATTCCACAGCATAGGGAGTCTTTGGGTGATGAATCTATCCCTCCAGCGCGTCCTATTAACAGCCGTGTCGAGGTTTAAGTCTCCCGCCCTTGTGGCTCTGACGGATCTAGATTTTTTGCGGTGAAGCGTATTCATCAAATCTGCGTCTGACATGGCCTTGTATGTTAGGCAAAGGTCACCTCTGAGCAAGCGTGCGACTGAATAGAGCTGGAGTTCTTTCAGTCGGGCAGCATAGGACAGATGTTTGAGACCCTTTATCCTTTTGGTGAGGAACTTTTGTGGCCTCTCCAGCTGCTGCAAGTGTCGGGTCAGATACATTCGAATGGGGCATTGTACTCAATCATTGGTCTGATGAGTGATGTGTATAGGGAGACTATGACCTCCCTTGATCTAGATGAGAATCCCTTCATGATAAGGTGGGCAATGTAGAAGGTCTTCCTAACTACTTTAGCTACATGGGTGTCGAATGACAGACTACTATCAACCTGGGTCCCCAGGTCCCTGATAACTTCTTCTATGCTCAGTGGATTGCCACCTATTTGGTAGCTAGGGGTAACCTTGTTTTTCCCGAAGGGTATGACTATGCATTTTTGGCATTTAACTTTAGGCCATGGCTCTGGCACCAGTTATCCATTTCTGTGAGACCCTTCTGAAGGATATCTGTGTCAGATGTGTTTTCTACTATGGCCCAGTTTGCAGTCATCTGCAAACTTTGTCAGCCATAACCCTCCTGTGTTTGCTTGTACTTCGGAAAAGTAGATGCCAAACAAGAGTGGGCCCAGGACTGAGCCCTGTGGTACACCACTTGTGACAGGCTTTGAGTCTGACATGGCGCCAGCAACTCTGACACTGTGGGTTCTGTCACTCAGCCAGTTTGCAACCCATCTTGTGATGTATGGGTTAACATTTATGCTGATGAGTTTTTCAATGATACCCGAGTGGGGTATTGTATCAAGGCCTTCGCCAGATCGAGGTAGGCTGTATGGACTGCCTTTCCTCATCAATGGCTTTGGTGACTGTTTGAAAAAGTCAACCAAGTTTAGAAGGCATGATCTGCCTTTGACAAAGCCAAACTGGGATGGATCCAAAGTCTGCAAATTCCTATGTCTTTATTTATGAGGTCCATTATGATCCTCTCCATGGCTTTGCAGATAAGGCTTGTCAAGCTAATGGGCCGGTAATTTCCAGGGTCGGTGGAGGCACCGCCTTTGTGAAGTGGGACCACAGTTGCAGTGCGCCACTCCCTGGGTACGTATCCAGAGGTAAGACTATGATTAAACAGCTGTCCTAGCTGTGGGTTTAATTCCTCATTGAGTTCGTGGAGCACACAGCCGGGGACACCATCAGGTCCCATGGATGCTGTGTTTTTTGCTTTGGAGAGAGCAGTTCTCACTTGGGCGTTGGAGATGTTTGGGGGGCTGCAATCGCTTGGTATAGATATCTCTCCTTTTGGGGGTGACTAATTTATCTGCCTTTGTTAAAGATTTGGATTTAAACAGGTTTCAAATAACATTTGATGGACTTTAACAGGGCCAAACTATAAGTTTTCTGGATATTTATTTAACAGGTGTAGTGGGGGAAAATTAAAACTAAAATTCATCGAACGTTTGACAACAGTAATTATTTTTTACATAGAACCAGTTGCCATCCATCTCATCTGCTGGATTCTTTACCCTATGGAGAGTTACTGAGAGTCTATAGACTATATACTGATGAAAAGGAATTATACAAGGAAATGTGTACTTCTATATATATGTTCTTGAGAAGGGGTTATTTCATGAAAGATATCCAGAAGGCACTGGTTAAACTAAAAAATAATTCATTGGTACAAAATAATTTGTCAGCAGCCAGCACCTCTGTTATGAAACACTACAGAAGATATACTTGCAGTAATATTAGATACGATAAGTTAAAAGTCAGTCAAATATACATAGTTATTTCTTACAATGTTTTTTCTTATGAACAAGTTAAGATAATCAAGCATTTTTGGGAATTTTTATTTAAATTTAAAGTATTTTGTGATACATTATGCAGATTTCCTATTATTTTCATACACAAGTGATAGGAACATACAGGGCATTATTGTACACAGTAAATTTGTTAAGCCACTGGATAAGTTATGCAGCACTTTAGCTATACTAGGCACTAGTGGTTGCACTGCATGCTCAGCATGGAAATATGTTGTTAATTTTTTTAATTATATCAATGGTGTTCCCTTTAGTCCTAAAGGACATTTTACTTGTGTAACATCTAATGTTATTTATGTTCTGAGATGCTCCTGCAGTCTCTTTTATATAGGTGAAACTAAGAGAAGTTTTAAATTGAGACTGCAGGCACACATTAGAGGCATAAAAATGGAAAAAGTTGCTAGTCCTGTTGCCATGCATTTTAAGTTGTTTCACAATAGCAATCCAGACTCTCTGCAAGCCAGCACCCTAGAAGAAGTTAATTGGGGTATTGGCAACTCTGAGGTTTAAGAATAAACATCATTTGTTATATAAACAAAGTATTTATATTTTAAAATACAATACTTTAAGTCCTTGTAGACTTAATACTTAATGTTCATGGAAACGTTTGATATAATTGTTTTTTAAGTATAATAGAAATACAGTATTTAATGTTTTGGATATTAATTAATTAGTTAAGTGTTTTATAATTGATAGTTAATGTTTGCGTAAAATGGTGCTGTTTTTTCCTTATTGATGTACTCCTAGAAGGCATTTCTTGTCAAAGTGCTAGAGACTTGAGACGTTCTTGTTAATAAAGTGCAAGCTGGTGATTTTTATATTTTTTACTGGCTTTTAAGGACTTTCTTGTTGTATTTTTGTTTCTGCTACATGGCCAGTGATCCTAATAACCAACTACCAAAGATTCTGAGAGATGTGAGTATAGATGCTACTCAAAAAAGCAAGGATCAGTATATGCTGTGTAACCGAGAGATGTCTTCAGAAACTGGTTTGAGAGGTGAGCAGAATTTTATCAACTTACTCTTATTGAAGATGTTCATAAACAATGTACACCCAATCCTTTTGACTGTGTGGGTAAGAACCACTCTGTTTCTTTTTCCACGGATGTGTCTGATATCATTTACAAGCTAGAACAGCTTATGATGAAAGAAACTGCAGTTTATCTTAACATTTTGAGCCTGCAATCTTTTGTTCAGCTTGATATTACACCGAGGGGGCTGCGTACCTTTAAAAATCCATATGAACCTTTTGATGTTTCAGATGAAGCAGAAAAACGGCTTCAAGATAGATGGATTGCAGCCTCCCAATGGTGTGCCACTGAATGGGTAAATATCTTTATATAATGAGACAATTTATTGCAGCAAAAGCTGAAGGAAGAAATTTCTACTTTGTGTAATTCTTTGGTAGCTAAAATTAGTCCCGCTCGCTTATAGACCCAGCTAGCTGACATTAATGACAAACTGATTGATCTTGAAGAGGATCTCATGAAAAAGAAAAAAACAAAACTACAAAGAGATTCAAGTGACGAGAATAACCATAAGGCTTTCATTTGGAAAGTAAACAAGACCAAACAACGTCAACAGCTTGTTAATAGTGGCAAAAGGGGTTATAGCGGTGCAGGCAGTTCACATCAAGTGTTTTCAGACACTTCTAGAGGCTCTACACACTGGGATATGGATGACCAGCAACATCTTCCTTTGCCTCAAGCTCAAAAGCCTCAATATTTGAACAATAATTTTTGGAATGGTAAGAGAACAGTAGATTCGGAAAGAAACACCAGGGATGGTTTTTGCCACCAACAACAAACTTTTATTAATAGAAGAGCTTATCAAAAGCACAGCAAAAGGACTAGATGGAGCAGAATTTGTGTAGTGTGATTCTGGTGTAAACAGTGAGAATAACATTGTTGTAAATATATCACAAGTAGAATTGAGTGAAATACAAATGTATATTTTAAATAAGGGGTCTTAAATTTGTACCTTCTGTGATGCCTAGACCCCACAAATGTAAAGTATATAGAATATGTAGAAAATTACATTTGCTTAACTGTTTTTCTAGAAATAACTCAGATGCTGGCATTAATGATACTTTAATTTCTACTGAAGACATTTCAGATACAGATGACAGTTTTTATTCCTGTCCTTCTGATATAGATGAGTTAAATGGTTACTGCTATCTTGACACTACATCTGCAAAATGTTCCAGTGGCTTTGTCCCACTTTTTCTGCATGAGGGTGTACAACAATTTTCAGCTATGGTCAACTTTTCTTTAGAACATACATGTAAAGAATTTATACAAACAGAATTCTTTTTCTTACAATTTGTCCAAAGATGAATGGAAAATTCTTAAAAATATGGGGAAACAACATGAAATGGTCTTTAAACCCTCTGACAAGGGGGATTGTTTAGTAGTAATGCATGCTAGTCAGTACATGGAAATGTGCATGGAGTATCTTAGTAATACTGAAGTATATGTTAAGGTGACAGTGAGTGATTATCAAAATGCACAAAAAGAATTTCAGCACTTACCTTTTAAAGGTTACAGACTTGGGTACTGTTTTAAACAAGACGTAGATAAAAAGCTATATAATGAAAATCATTCTATAGCATATTATTGCTGTTTACCCAAGCTTCATAAAAGCATGCAACTCCCCCAGGAAGGCCCATTATCCCTGCTACTCATTATTTTTTATGAAACATAGGTGTATTTCTTCATAGTTATTTATTGCCCTATGTAAAGAAGCTACCATCATTTATAAAAGGTTCTTTTGATTTTTTTAGATAGAATTAAAGCCAATGAGTGGACTGAAGATATGTATTGGATGTCTGTTGATGTTAAAAGTCTATACAGTTCTATACAACGTCAACATGGTTTAGAAGCTACCAAGTTTTTCATAGGAGACAGTCCACTAAGTAATTATGTATTAGAACATAAAATTTTGTCTTACTAATACTTATTTTTGTTTTTTTGTGAAGATATTTATGTTCAGAAAATAGGCACTGCTATGGGTGCATCATTTGCACCTGCCTATGCTAATCTTTTTATGGGCCTTCATGAGGTAGAATATTTATATAGACATAATTTTTTTAGAACTTGTGTTGTTTCCAATTATAGATTTATAGATGACCTAGTGTTTTTGTGTAAGGGTGGGGTGACTAATTTATCTGTCTTTGTTTAAGATTTGGATGTAAACAGATTTCAAATAAAATTTGATGGACTTCAACAGGGCCAAACTATACGTTTTCTGGATATTGATTTAACAGGTGTAGCGGGGGAAAAAAATTAAAACTAAAATTCATCAAAAGTTTGACAACAGTAATAATTTCTCACACAGAACCAGTTGCCATCCATTTCATCTGCTGGATTCTTTACCCTATGGAGAGTTACTGAGAGTCTATAGACTATATACTGATGAAAAGGAATTATACAAGGAAATGTGTACTTCTATATATATATTCTTGAGAAGGGGTTATTTCATGAAAGATATCCAGAAGGCACTGGTTACACTAAAAAATAATTTATTGGTACAAAATAATTTGTCAGCAGCCAGCACCTCTGTTATGAAACACTACAGAAGATATACTTGCAGTAATATTAGACACGATAAGTTAAAAGTCAGGCAAACGTATATAGTTATTTCTTACAATGTTTTTCTCATGAACAAGTTAAGATAATCAAGCATTTTTGGGAATTTTTATTTAAATTTAAAGTATTTTGTGATACATTATGCAGATTTCCTATATTTCCATACACAAGAGGTAGGAACATACAGGACATGATTGTACACAGTAAATTTGTTAAACCACTGGATAAGTTATGCAGCACTTTAGCTATACTGGGCACTAGTGGTTGTACTAGATTCTCAGCATGGAAATATGTTGTTAATTTTTTATTTAAATCAATGGTGTTCCCTTTAGTCCTAAAGGAAATTTACTTGTGTAACATCTAATGTTATTTATGTTCTCAGATGCTCCTGCAGTCTCTTTTATATAGGCGAAACTAAGAGAAGTTTTAAATTGAGACTGCAAGAGCACATTAGAGACATAAAAATGGAGAAAGTTGCTAGTCCTGTTGCCATGCATATTAAGTTGTTTCACAATAGCAATCCAGACTCTCTGCAAGTTGGCATTCTAGAAGTTAATTGGGGTATTGGCAACTCTGAGTTTAAGAATAAACATAATTTGTTATACAAAGAAAGTATTTATATTTTAAAATACAATACATTAAGTCTTTGTGGACTTAATACTGAATGTTCATGGAAACGTTTGATATAACTGTTTTCTATGTATAATAGAAATACAGTATTTAATGTTTTAGATATTAATTAATTAGTTGTGTTTTATTATTGATAGTTAATGTTTGTATAAAATGGCACTGTTTTTTCCTTATTGATGTACTTCTAGAAGGCATTTCTTGTTGAAGCGCTAGAGACTTGAGACATTTTTGTTAATAAAGTACAAGCTGATGGTTTTTATATTTTTTACTGAACTTTTTGTCATATTTTCATACTTTTGTGACTTTCTTATATTTTTATTAATATGGATGATGACTTTGTCTCATGAAAGACCAGGTAAGGTGCTTCAACTGACAAAGCTTTCAGTTCAGAAACTCATCTGGCAGGAGTGACCATTATTAGGAAAAACAGTTCCAAAGAAAGGAATTTTAATTCTATAGAATCTACATAGTCAAATGGAGGCAAAATCAATCTTTTATCATAAAAATGCAGACCACAGGGTTGAACTGGATTTCTTATGTATGTTATTAAATGGAATGTGCTTTCAAGGGTGGATTTTTTAAAATAGTCAAAGATGAGGAGGTAATACCCTCATAGCAATTAGATATTACAACTAAGTGGACTTCAACAGTACAGATGACCAAATCGGGGTTAAATACTCAAAACCAGACAAAATGGGAACAGAAATAGGATCAAACCATTTTGAGATGGCCCTAATAAAGAAATACATTTCTCAGATATCTTTGTAAGTTCAGATCCTGAGAAGATTAAATAATTTCTACTACTGTAAAATTAAAGGATAGGTTCCTGTTCACTATCGGAAGTGGAAAAACTATGCAGTTAACTGAAGAGAGTAAATGTCTGGATACAATTAGGATAGGAGGATCTAACTTGTTGCAATAGTAGTAGCTGTTCCAACAGGTGAGCAAGAGAAGTGCTAAGGGACTCATCAGCATCCAGTGGTTAAACTTGTCTTCAAGTGTGTTGCCCCCCTCCCCCCTGGGATATAGCTGGGGCTCAGAAAATTGTAGTATGACATAAAATGCCTAATCTGTCATAGTTTTAAAAGTATGTGTTATGAATAGGTTACTTCTTGCTTGTTGATATACCAGACCATTGTCATATTAGCAGAGTGGGTGGCTTACAATACACTAAGACAGGGAGTCCGGAAAGGCATGAAGGGCAAGATGGATTGCCCTCATCTACAGTATGATGATTTGTAGAACTGCCTCTGCAGGGGTTCAGACACTTTTCATAATGCCTCCCACCCTAGGACTGGCATGTCTATTGTGACTGCCACTATGGAAGTGGATATCTGAAAGGAGCTATACTACGTGCATTTGGGCAGGCACATTCACTATTGTAAGTCCTTTTTCAGGTTTTCAAAATCCACACCAGGATGGACATAGGAAATGCCAGCTGAGACCAGTGAACTCAAGGTCCACTTTAACCATTTAAGTTTTATTTGGTGTAAGTAAATTTGGAAATGACAGCTAACATGAAATACAGCACCTTGATGCAAAGATATCTAGATGACTGCTATAAGTCCAGGACTACTAAAACTTTTGTTTTGGAGGGATTGTGTCTTGTTTGTTACAAGACATGCTTTGAAAGCTGAAGTGTGCAACTTGCAGCTGATGAATATAAGTAGCCAAGATGGATACAACTAAGACTTTCAAGGTGCATGAGTTCATAGTTTTGGCAAACAAGTTTAAGGCCTAGGGGCCACCTAGGAGCTTGAAGCCCTGGATTCATTGTTGCAAAGTGCAGATGACCATGTAGTCATGCATTTCCTTTCTGAAGGAATTGACTGGCTAAATTTAAGTAAGAGGAGGAATTTATTCCACAGGCATGGAAGTCTTTAAGATGTGACATTGTCACACTGTACAGTATGGCTGATATTAATTCTGACTGATGCTGATTGCTTTCTTATACTTAAGAGTATTCTAAGCAAATGTTTTTAGACAGTAAGTGGTCCTTTACTACTCTTCAAATCAGGCATAGGTCTGCTCTAAGATGGCAATAAGAAAGAGAGAAGAGAGAGAAAGAGAGTTGCTAAAGTATTTGGCTGTAAGACAACCTTTGAAGCACTTTGGTTCTCTTTGTGAGAAATATTCATATAATGTCCAGCTGCACCAGATAGTGATTGAGTTGTACATAACAAGATATAATAGTCTCACAACAGATGTGTAAAGGAAGGATAATTACTTCTCTGACATGACTCCTAGGTCCACAGAGGATAGGGTAGGCAAACCTGTATACTTTGTAGGTGGTATTGCCTATCTGGCATCATGCATACAGAATTCAAGGTCATTACTATTTGCTCTTGTTGTCCATGAATTGTGTATAAAACCGTTTTTTTTTTTTTTTTTTTTTTTTTGCCAAATGCCAGAATGCTTTTTTGGCATTATATAAGGTAATTTATTCTGCACCATATGATGCCTGTGCTCTGGCTCAGCAATGGAGCCTCAATCCTCACCACTAACACCAGTGAGGGGCTTCTCATATAGGAGGAAAGGATAACAAATACACATAGTAAAGTGCAATTTCCCTTTGGAGCACACAGAGATCACAGTCAGTCCAGGGCTGGTTGCTCCCTTGCTCTCCAGGTCTCCAATAAGACTCCCCACTGGCACAGCTATAGAGTCCAGATCTCAGCCTAGTGGGCAAGCTAAAACCTCCAGCACCCTCTCTGTCCAACCAGTGCTTTGTGCCCCTGCCCAAGAGGCTGAGACACACACACACACACACACACACACACACACACACACACACACACACACATATACACACACACTTTGAGAATTGTTTATACAGCCACACAGACACTCCTGGGAAAGGCTGGCACAGGTTCTCCAGCTGTGCCCTTTTTACCCAGACTATACAGTAGAAATTACTGCCTCCACCCAACTAATATTTATCAGCTACACAAAGGCCCTTACAAGGGTGTCCAATTATTACTGTGCAATATTATTATCCAATTGGTAGTATAGCCCATGGCTAAAGCTATTGGAGTGGCTTTGTACAATTTTACCAAAGGCATGCAAGTACTCTAGAGAGCTTAAATTATCTCAACAAACCAGCCACAGTTGAAAGGTTTTAAAATATTTAATAATAAATAATAAAAAAAACAAGGCAATACTTTTTACTACACAGTGTTAGTCAAGAGTACAGAGATCACAGAGAAATACATAAAATAATTCAGTAGTACAGTTCTGACATCACAGAAAAACACTTAGTCTAACCTTTCTAGTTTCTAGCTATTTCTAAGAGAAAACACAAATCTAAGATAAACTTACATATAGAACACAGGCAGAGTGCTGATGAATTGGATGGTCAAGACAAAAATGCTTAATGCTCTCTGATTCTCTCTGTTTTTAAAATCACATTCCTGGTTCACATTACATCATTCTTCACACTTCCCTGGGTTCCCAGGCTAACAGAAACTACATTTACATTCCTCACCTCTGGGCAGAAACCTGAGCAATAAAGGACATTTATGCATGCAAATTCTGGCCATTAACTATGGCCTTAAAACAATAGCAAGAATTCCTTTATCTAGACTGGCCGGAGCCGACTTTAAAGATCAATAACAGTCATAAAATGCTTGACTTAGCTTCCTTGCAGCAGAGTGCACTGTTGTTACATTATTTTCCAGTTCCACATGTGACGCTATTTTTACCATTTAAGACAACAAGCCAGTGGTTTACATTAATAGTTACAAATTACAGAATTATCTATAAAATTCTATCTAGCTAGGCTGGCAGCCTTCACACACCATTTGCGTGTAATATTAGGTGATGTTTGAAATGCTCTGTAGGCAGTTCAAAGTGATTCCTAAAGACTGGTACAACTTCAGTAGGCATTACTGAACCAATCAGATTCTGCATAGATAGAGAGGCTTAGAGTCAGTCAACCAATTAAAGGGAAAATCTGTATCCATCCAGTCTCTGGTTTGCTCCTATAGCACAGAAACATTTGGTGAGCACCCTGGAGGCTGAAGTGTAACAAAGAGAAAGAGTCCTGATCTGGCAGAGGCTCACTTCATCTCAGAAGTATAGAAACCCTCTTGTTTCCTTGGTGATCTTAATATGATCTTAATATCTTTTTTCTGCTGAATAGTTGCATACTGGAGCTGTTTGGTATACCCTACATCAACTTTATTACAAGCTGAGATAAGTACAAACTTGCAGTGTTATAAGATAGTACTGAATTTTATTTTTTCTGTTTATTGTTTCATTGAATATTGTGTTAAAATAGTACTGCATTTAAATGCCTATTTATTTACTGAAAATTGGAAGCTCTCTCTCTCTGTCTCTCCCTGTCTGCAGTTAGTTTTCCCCACCCACCGTCCCTGTTCTTGTTGTGGTATTAATCTTGGTGGCTTTGTAATTGACCTACTCTTCTGTAAATTTGTGTTTGAACACTCCTGGGTCCATCTCATTTGCTCACTCAACCAAGTACAGGGAGATCATATTTTGATTTCAGACATTCCTACCATTCCCATCTGTTTAGCTCTATCCCAGCTCTATCCTAGTCTAGTCTCATTAGCTTATCCTGCCTAATACAGAGAGAACATTTGAGTAGGCATACCCACTTAGGCCCTGAACATGTCTGATTGAAGACTGCTGGAACAGGGCTCAGTTCTGAGGTTTTTTACTGGTTAATTGTGTAATTTGTTCAAATCTATTTGCTTGTTTTCTATTGTTATATAAAAAATGCACTTTATCTGTTTTTACTGTATTTGTGCTTCTTCCTACTTTATTACCTTATTTTGCTTTTGCCTCTTCTTTAAATTACTCAATTGTGTTTATTCTGCTGCATTTATTACTGCTTGTTAGTAGCCTGATTAAATTGTGACTCTTATTCTAAGCCTTTTGGTTTAAGCACTTGGGCTTCAGGCCAGTTATTTTACATTAAGAAGGTTTGTGGTCTTCACTGTTGTGGCAGGACAGGTAGCTTACATCCTTCTAAGTTGGGAACTGCTGATTGAAGGCTCAGTGTCTGTTATTCTAAAAGTGCATTAGTTCTGGTTTAAGCACTTGGGCTCCAGGCCAGTTATTTTACATTAAGAAGGTTTGTGGTCTGCACTCTTGTGGGAGGAAAGGCTAGATTCCACCCTTCTGAGCTGGGAATTTCTGGTTAAAGTCTTACTATGCCTGCTCATTTGAACTATTTTTTTCTGATATTGGTGCACCTTGTCTGCTGTAGCATAGACTAGATTCAGGCCTGCTGAATCTAACTTGAGCACTAATCCAGGCCATCTTTTTTGGAGAAGGTTCCCCTGCACCCTAGTGGCAAGAGTGTGCGGTTAGAACTTGCCTGATTGAAGACTGCTGGAACAGTGCTCAGTTTTGAGTTTGTTTACTGGTTAATTGGGTAATTTGTTTAAATCGGTTTGCTCGTTTTCTATTGTTATAAAAAAATTGCACTTTATTAATCTGCTTTTACTGTAATTGTGTTTCTTCCCACTTTATTACCTTATTTTGCTTTTGCCTCTTCTTAAAAGTTCAGTTGTATTATTCTGCTGCAGTTATTACTGCTTGGTAGTAGCCTGATTAAATTGTAACTGTTATTCTAAGCCTTTTGGTTTTAGCTCTTGGGCTTCAGACCAGTTTACATTAAGAAGGTTTGTGGTCTTCACTGTTGTGGCAGGACAGGTAGCTTACATCCTTCTAAGTTGGGAATTGTTGATTGAAGGCTCAGTGTCTGTTATTCTAAAAGTGCATTAGTTCTGGTTTAAGCACTTTGGCTTTAGGCCAGTTATTTTACATTAAGAAGGTTTGCAGTCTGCACTCTTGTGGGAGGAGAGTCTAGATTCTGCCCTTCTGAGCTGGGAATTTCTGGTTAAAAGCTTATTGTGCCTGCTTATTTGATCTGTTTCTTTCTGAAATTTGTGCGCCTTGTTTGCTGTAGCCCAGACGTTAGTAGTTTATTGGCCATTTTGGGCTAATTTCTATCTCTTTCATTTCCGACAAACTTTCAGCTTAAGCACTCAAACCATTAATTTTACAGCCCAGCACTTGCTCAAAACTCATAGCAAGCACTAATTAACCCTAGCACTAGACCCCCTATACTGTCCAGGAGGACAAGGCTCTCTATTTGTCCCTACCAGCTAATCAGTAAAACAGCTCACTTTACCTATTCAGGCATGTCCAAAGGGCAGTGTCAGGTGTACTGTCCAGTCCAACTGGAGAATCTGGGCATTTTGAGGCAATGTTACAACTGCCTCATGTACACAGACAACCCTCTTCTCCAACCACCAAACACTAATATATGCGAGAGATGCAATTATACAGCCAAACTGGAGGCAAAGCTCTCTCAATGCAAGACTGGAACTGATAGTTAAGAGGAGAAGGAAAATACTTGCAACACACGACCAGTCTCACACAGACCTACTAAACCAACACCGGCAAATAACACACATAAATACACAAAAACATACTTGGAGACTCTAAATAAAAATCTGCAAATGCAACAGAGACCTCCAAAGCAGACACCCAAGCAGCTACCACACCCCATCACAAACCATGAAACACATACTTCATATAATCAGTGTGCCATGTAATCACAGCCCTTAAGGCAAAATAACATACCCAACGCACTATTAATAGGTGACTCTATAGTCAGGCACACTGATGTCCCACTAACTAGGCTGGACAAGGAGAAGGTTACAGTTAGCTGCCTGTCGGGTGCCAGGATCCGCCACATAACACAAGCACTCAGGTCACTCCAGAACAAGTACAAATACGACTCTGTCATTGTCCATGTTGGTGTGAATGACCTGAGACGTACCTCCCTGGACTACATGAAAAGAGACATGGAAGAGCTCTCTGATCATGTAGCCCAGGCCGGTATGACCCTGACCCTGAGTAGCATCCTGCCCTCACCAAGAATGATGCCACAGTATAAAGAAAAAATGATCAATTTCAACAATTGGCTAAGTTTCTGGTGTCATTCAAAGGGGATCCAGTATCTGGCCACCTGGGATGACATGCTCGATAAGCCACGTTGCTTCACAAGAGATGGCTTGCACCTGTCACCCTTAGGCTTTCGAATACTGACCAAGGCTTTTGTCATCTCCATAGTGCCTTTTTTAGGCAAGGCTCAAAAGACAAACCCACCACCATAAATAGCACAAATAACCAAAAACTGAGGATAATGCCATTCAACGCCAGAAGTCTAAACCTCAAAATGCATGCACTCGAGGCACTCCTCAGTATGGAGAACATTGATATCTGTCTAGTAACAGAAACCTGGTTTAAGGCTCCTGAGAGCACCCCAGCACTACCAGGTTATAACTCATATCATACTTTTTGGCCACAGAACCTGGACTGAAACACAAAAGGTGGGGGTGTATCCATATTCATCAAGAATTCCCACACCTCCAGGTTAGTGGCACAGCACAATGCCTCAGAGATCATCCATGTGTAACTAACAATGGGCAAAACTGCAATTCAAATTGTAGCTTGCTACAGATCACCCACCATGACCCAGGACCCCCATTCTGTGTTTCAGGAGACACTGGAAAATATGAAGGTCCTACCAAATGCCCTAATATTGGGTGATTTCAATTACCCAAACATTAACTGGGAGAACTACTCAAGTACTAACTCCCTTGACCAACGCTTCCTAGAATTTATAAACTCAAATGCCCTGGATCAACTAGTCAACATCCCCGCCAGAGGTGACAACATATTGGACCTGGTCATCACCAACATGGGTTCTACACAGGAGGTCAAACCCTCGCTGGTTAGATCAGACCATAGACTAATCACTCTGGATATCCACATTCCGCCCACCCCCAATGAAGGAAACCAGCGTGAAAAACTTTTCAAAAGCAAACTTCACATTACTTAAGACCAAGGTGGAAAGGTTCACAGCTCCCATGCTAAAGGACAATGCTGTCCATGCTGCTGAATCCCTTACAAAGGCACTCTATGAGCACCTGTAAGAATGCATGGATTGCGCTATCCCAAGCAAAACCAAGACTCACTCCTCCAAGAAAAGGAAACCAGTCTGGTGGACCCCTGCCATAAACAAGCTATGCAATAGAAGGAGGAAACTAGTGCAGAAAAGAGTAAAATCCCAAGAAAGAAAGACATCCCTGATTAGTATCAGCAAGAAACTATGATCCCTCATAAAATCATCCAAGGCTAGCTTCGAAAGAAAAATTGCCAAGGACTCCAAAGATAACCACAAAGCATTCTTTAGCTATGTCAAGAACCTAAGTGGAAACTCTCAGATCTGCTCTGAGTTAGTGCAGAATGGCACAAAATACACTGAGCTGACTGATATAGCCAACATTCTGGCAGACAGGTTTAGGGAAAACTTCACCCCCTCTCACCTCCTAAAGGGCCCATAACCATACCAGAAGAATGTAGTGCCCCAGCAATCACTGACACACAGGTTAAAACAGCCCTATCCAAAGCCAAAAATACAGCTTCAATGGGACCAGATGGTGTCCCAGGCTGTGTCTTACATGAGCTCCAAAATTATCTAACCCTTCACCTAAACACACTGTTCAAACGCAGCCTCTCTACAGGCTATGTACCCATAGAGTGGAGCACAGCAACAGTTATCCCACTCCACAAAGATGGAGCTGCAACGGACCCTGGAAACTATCGCCCTATAAGCCTGACTAGCCTGGTCTGCAAGGCTATGGAGCGCATCATCATGGAATTCATTAACAGACATTGGGAACCTTCAAACATTGGACCCTATCCAGTTTGGCTTTGTTAAGGGCATATCATGCCTCCTAACCCTGGTGGACTTCTTTGAGACAATTACCAAGGCTTTAGATGAGGAAAAGGAGGTCCACCCAACCTTTCTAGACCTCATAAAGGCTTTCAACAGCATTCCCCATTCTGGCATTATAGACAAACTCACCAGCCTGAACATAAACCCCTATATCATGAGATGGGTTGCCAACTGGCTCACAGATAGAACCCACATGGTGAGAGTTGCAGGCTCTAGGTCCGACTCTAAACCACTTACAAGTGGCGTCCCCCAGGGCTCAGTCCTGGGACCCCTCCTGTTCGGTATATACTTCTCAGAGGTACAGGCAAGCACAGGAGGACTATGGCTGACCAAGTTTGCAGACGATTACAAACTAGGAGCCATAATTGACACTCCAGCTGATACAGATATCCTCCAGAAGGGTCTCACTGAGACGGATACCTGGTGTCAAAATCATGGCCTCAAGCTAAATGCCAAAAAGTGCATAGTCATCCCCTTTGGAAAAAACAAAGTACCCACGAACTATCACATATGTGGTAGTCCCCTAAATACAGAAAATGTAATAAGGGATCTGGGGACCCAAGTAGATAGTAATCTCTCCTTTGATAATCATATTGCCAAGGTGGTTAGAAAATCCTTCTATGTGGCCCACCTAATCACAAAAGGGTTCACATCTAGAACAAAAGCGGCTATTGTGCCCCTCTACTCATCACTCATCAGACCCATCATAGAGTACAACACCTCATTTGAGATGTACCTTACAAGACACCTGCAACAGCTGGAAAGACCACAGAAGTACCTCATCAGGAGGATTACTGGCCTCAAACATAGGCCCTATGCAGCCCGACTGAAGAAACTCCAGCTGTACTCGGTTGCATACTGCTTACTCAGAGGTGATCTCTACCTGACATACAAGGCCATGTCCAACCCAGAATTAATGGACATGCTCCACCTAAAAAAAAAAAACAAATCCCCAAGAGCCACATACTCTAGGGATCTAAACCTCACCACAATGATAAATAGGATTTGCTGGAGGGAGAGATTCTTGTCCCAGAGACTCCCCATGCTTTGGAACAGGATTCCAATCTACATTAGGCAGAGCCCCTCACTAACACTCTTCAAGAGAAACCTTGACAAGTGGATGGGAAACAGAAAATTTATCCTGGGATCACTGCAGTGGCTCTGCTGGACAGAGGCACAGGGAACTAATGGCTCTGCTGCACCAAGGCACATAAACTAATCTAAGGGGGTGGCGAAAGCCAACACATTCTGGCTAGGCTTATAGATGCCCTTGGGCAGATAGCCTAGTACTTACCTATGAACCTATGAACCTATGAAGGTAGGCATGCTTGATGTCTAAACAGCATATACAAGTCATTCTGTTAGGCACAAAAAAAGGCAAAATCTGAAAACTTTGTGGTTTAGTGATATATTCTGGATGTTTTTTTTTTTTCTTTAAAAAGCAGAGGGCCTACCTTCTTGGAGCTTGCCTTTGATGGTGTGGGAAGTCAGGCAAAGGAAGAGACCATGTGGCCATGTGAGGACAGGGCCCTTTTAATCTATAGATATTACTATATGTATCTTCCTGTCTTTAGAGATCGACTTCCAAGCAAGCAACTTGCCTCCAGAGGGAGAGGTCTGATGTGACTGAAACTTAACACTCTCAGCAGAGAGAGTGAGACAATTGCCATTCTCCATATTCTCAATGTATGCCTTTACATCTCTGCTAATGATACACGGACTCTGGAATGGATAATTCATAAATGCCACCATAGTATCTTCTGGAAAATCTGTGTTCCTGAACCATTCATCTAGCAAACTGCAAAGATGAATTCTGTGGCTCTGTTCAAACATTCAGCAGCATTACAAGTCACCCTTATTCAAAGGTACATTATGCTGGAAACAGTTGCTGAAAGGGGCAACAGCTTTTACTTAAAATGCCCTTCAGGCAATTGAGTTAACATCTGTTGCATTTCATTAACTAGATTTCACTGATAATCTCTATGTGCATGAGATAATTTAACACCATCAGAGAAAAAAATGGAGGATGTATAGACTCACTTTCACAAATGGTCCATTACTCTAGACTTCTTGTCTGGTGGATAGACCACAGGCAACTGAGGAGCTGGAGCTGTTTAAAAGGTAGCTGTTGAAAATAATGCTTATATTTTGGGACTGCTACTGAAAATGACCCTTCTTGTGGAGGTAAGAGGATCTAGTCAGCTTTTCTTGGCACTCGGATAACTGTATTAAGTTTCTTCCAGGTGACCTGTTTGCTACCATAAACTCTACCAATGGAGGAACTACCTAGGAGGACTGATGAGGTAGACCAAAAGACCTTCTGTAGCATACTCTGTAGGGCAGACACTGGGAAATTGGGCCCTCCTCTGTCTAATCATTTCTGTGAACTCCCCAAATCTGAGATCACTAGGGGGATGCTGAGGAGTCTACATCTCCCTTGTCATCAACACTGGGTGTGGGGGAGTGTGGGCGAGTTTGTGTTTTCTCTTGCAGAATGCTTTCTTCAGTATTTTTGGATGGAGAGAGTCTAAGGATGAGGAAGACATTCTTTTAGGTGCTGATGTCCTGAGAGGCTGCAGAAGGCCTTAGGTCTCTTTGTCCTGCTCTATGACAGGAGAAAGACCAAGGTCTCAGTGGGGACTAGTCCATGGAAAAGTCTGATGCTAGTATCAATGTGGAAATGGCCATGGATGATCATTGCAATGATGATTGCATTGCCGTTATTAAGCTTAATGTCAATAGTTGGCTTACTGTTAAGATCCCTGACTCCATGTATTGTGAGGCCAAGCACAACAGGACTGACACTAACACTGAAGGGCCAGATGTTGTCATCAGGACCAAAGTTTCAGGCTCAAGCATCATGAGTGAGAGGAATTTCAGCAGCTGCAGTTAAGGAATACAGAACATTGACAACAGTGGTATGTTGCACTCCAGAAACATTAATTCCAATGTGTGTTATGCCTACAAGGGCACTGTAACCTCAGGCACTGATATCAATCCTAGTACTGACAGTTGTGTCAACAGGGTCTATACCTGCAACCTTGAAACCTGAGCCAAAGAAAAGAGGCTGCTGCCAAAAGTTTTGGTGTTTGAGGTTTGGGCAAAAACACAGAACTACAGCCCCTATTCTAACAGAATATGTACAGGAAGTGGTGTGTGAAGAATTGCTCCTGCCTCAGTAGTGTCCCTGCCATCCTGCACTAAGTGAGCTCTGGTATGACAAGGATGTGAGTGACACTGGTTGTATCAGGCTTTGAGTTTGGTAAATGTGAATGCTGTCTATCAACTGTCACATAAACAATCTGTGGGATTTGAACAGCTCTGTAACTGGATGAGGAGCAGACTTGAATTCAACAACTTGCGCAGATACATTCTGAACTGCATTGTCAGTTTGCATATTCATAGTATCAGAAACTGGAGATGATAGAATTGATTTGGACTTAAGCATTTTAAGCTTTTTATAGAAACTGGATGTTAATAGTTGTCAGTGTTAACTGATTCAGTGCCAAAGATATGTAAACAACATTATAGGGGCATTATGTAAATTAGACCATTTTCCTGAGGTTCTAGGAGCCATAGGCTGCACTCACACCACAGTCAGGGCCCTATCGTGTCCAACTGGCAGTGATATGCAACACAAAGTATCATATACTGTATATCTATGCACTACCTAAACACCCATGATTACTACATCTGGCACATGTCTGGCTTATACTGGTGAATTCTGCTAGGTGACTTTCCACAGGGACATCTTATTGGTGATGCCAGATATTTTTGGAGACATAGATCATGATATTGCTCAAAACCCACAAAGCATGGTGATACAACATACATCTTCACACTGTCGGAGGCCAACAACAGTGGTGAACATATGTTTGGACTGATAAAGGCTGAATTTTGCTGCCCAGATTCCTCTAGTGGTGCACTTCAGTATGGTCCAGAAACCTGCAGCAAGGTATTTGCTGTCTGTGGAATGCTATACAATATGGTGATAAGCAAACAGCTAGAAAAGGGGAATTGACATCAAGTAATCAGACAGACTGGAGCCAGCAGCAGAAGAGGTGCCATATGAAAAGCCACCAAAGACAACAGCTACAGGAGAAGCCCATGCAAGAGAGAGGTGGGAGTAATGCAGTGTGGCACTGGCAAAGAAGTAGCATCTGGACCACACCTATGGGTCAATTTAGACACTACAAACATTATAACTCATGCGTGTAATACTATACCCAGCCTATACTCTGCAATGCATTAACTGGCCATGCTGTGCATCACAGCTCACCTAGTCATATAACACACACATGTGAAGACAGGACATAGTTGGATATCATATGCACAGGTGGAAGAGGCACAGTGACAAGAAAAAGCAATGTCCACAGAGGATTGGTGAAGGGTTACTAAGGATGGGGGTGGGAATTTGTGATATGGTCAGGGGAATGGTTGAGCTGGGTATACTTGGTAGGGCAGGGATGCTGCTTCCTGACAGGGGTATCTGTCAAGCAGTGCATGTTAAAATGATCAGAATATGTGTCAGAGGACAACGTTCCTGAAGATGTAGCTGCACTGTATCTATCTATTTATCTGTTTGTCTATCTATCTATCTATCTATCTATCTATCTATCTATCTATCTATCTATCTATCTCTTTCTATCTATCTCTTTCTATCTATCTATTTATGTATCTATATATAACAGGTATTGTGGAAACTCAGGTGAGAAGATGGCCCTGGCAATAGTTGTGTCCTCTCTGAGGATTTCATGGGTATCAACCTCCACTGCAAGGGACAAAGGCGAGTTATGAGGATGTGGTGGCTTGTTTATTACCCATACCTGTTTGTCATTTGCTTCACATCTTAAGAAATGCCTATACAGTTATTCACCAGACACCCCAGCAGTGGATGGTGGATAGGCAGTAACAGTATGTAAATGTCACCTGCCTGACCTGTGAGGTGTAACCACTATGGAGGCAGGGGAGTGGTGGCTACAGGAATGGTGTTTTCCCTAGTGTGTAAAAATAGAAGAGACACCCACATACCTGTTCAATGTGGTAATGAGGTGGTTCATGGAATGAGAACCCTCGTACCTATCACACAGTCTGTGTAGCACACGTATTATCTCTGTCATGGTGATGGTAAAAGCTGCACATACTTTGTGTGATGCCCACTTCAGCACCCATCTCCACTAATGACTGAGAGGAATGGCAATGATGACCACTGGCCAGCCTGTCCTGACCAATGGGAAATTGTACTGAGGTTCCTGAGCAGGTTTTCTGGGCATAACCTGTCCTTCCATGGGTTTAGGTGAGGTGAGGGAGAGTTTTACAGTATGTAACTGGACATGAATATTAGGGTGCCTCTGACAGTACCTGTTATTGACAACAACAACAGTGTTCACCATCATCATTAGTGTCATATGCAGCATGAACATCAGTCATGCCATATTCTTTGATGGAGTACCTGACAGCAGTAACACATGTAAAAGGAGACAAAAAAACCCATGTGTAACACTTCTAATATTTGTCAATTTCCATCATATAGTGTAGCACCAACTTTACTGATTACTCCTTTGCAAAGAATGGAAAAACACATACCTCAAGTTGTCTGTCATCATGTCTGCATCCCAGATGTGCATGTAGAAGAAAGGTGGAATAGCTGAGCATCCATTTTCTTATGGCACGTATGTCATGCCCCTTAACTGTGTTGCTGACATAAGGTGACATCAAGCTGGTTTATCATCAACACAGATGTGAGAGCATGCGACCAGTTCATCTCCTACATTTATGCCCCCTCCAGGTATCAAAGTCCATTCTAGCCCCCAGACAGGGACAACAGGAACTCCTCTGTGGGGTTATGCTAGACTGTGATTGTAGATCCCTCTCCTGTAACCATCCCCTACCATGCAGTAGTATAGGCTTTCTGGCCGATGTGAGACATCATGTCAATGACCCTTTCCCAGACTTGAATGGCTACCTTGTTGTGGCAACTGACAGTATTCACAGCTACACCAGCTCACACTATACATACTCATCAAAAGCCTGGTCACTTTTATCTGTTTTACTATCTGTTCTCCATTCTCACAGAGGCCTGCAACAGCCTTTCTGTCTCTGCCTTCAAGAATGTTTCCACACACTTCCTTTGGCACCATGTTATAAATTCTAAATGTGAGCTTAAAGCTGTAGCCAGTGAGCAGATATGTCATGCACTCACCAGTATGATGGCAATGCCATCAGTAGATCCAGCCCCTACCATGTCTCCCTGTTACAGCACAATTCTCCATTGCATCCCAGTAGGGTGGTATGAGGATGGACCATGTTGCAACATGCACCCTGTCAGCAGCCTATGCATACTGCCATGAAGTGCTTCATGTTTACACCAGCTCAGTTTCTATCAAACTGTCTTCTGGTCCAGCTTCACAAAATCTACTATGTTTCACATATGACACAAGTGTGCAGACAGTATGCATTGCAACATTGACGTCTGTCAGTGCTGCTTAACAGTGGTCATAATAAACCTCACAGGGCATCCCAGCCACTACCTAAGTGGGCCTTCATTGGCAGCGCCTCAGCCCCAATCCCAGGCATCCATTATTCAAGCTCACCCTGTGCTTCTAACTCAGCTATCTGCAGGTGGGTCTAGAACCCCCCCCCCAAAAAAAAAAAGAAAACATCCACTTTTATGCTGTCATCCCCCACACTAGCAGATAGCCTGTGTCCTCTTACCCTGTCATGTGTTACACCCTTCATTAATATATAAAGCCCTGTGGTAATGTACTGCAGAGATCCATTACACACCTGTTAGCAGGTAGGTGTGGAGCAACCTCACTCCAACAAAAGCAAAACAATACTGATGTTAACCACATATTCTCTCCAAATGTCCCTATTACACCTATGATACCACTGCAGTTGTAGAGTGGCCATTCCTTTCTTCAGTGACTCCTGTAATATCTTGTACAATTCAGCTACTTTTGGACAAATTCTGCAGCACCAACATAATTTGCTCCACATCTTCAGGAATTTCCATGCAGTTGTTATTATGTAGCTTGAGGCACATAAATAAAATAAATGGAGAAGATGTCCACGGAAAACACCACATGTTTTATTAAACACCCATTGAGCGCTATTGTCTGGGTTAAATGAACTTCATCAGAATGACATATCACAAACAAGGCATCCTAGCAAATTAATGCAGTGCATAGAACACAAAGAAATCTATAATTAACTGTATTAATTTGCTATGGTGCCTTTAAATGTTTTAAATGTTTTTAATTAGTTAATTGTTGAATCATTTTAATTGGATCCAGTGGTTTTGAGCAGGTATAAATGTTTTTACTGCTTGTGATATGTTATTCTGGGGTCTATATTATAACATCGAAGTCTTACAACTTTGAATGTTATAATATCGAACCCAGTAGAGCGAAACACCAGAACACCGAACAGTCAGAATAACTAATTTTTTTCCCAGGGAAAAAATTTACTGTTCTGACAAATATACACACAACACAAGCACACCAAAATAAATAATCCACACACACACACAAACTTCACAAAACCCTACACTAAACCATACATACACCACTAGCTATCCACTTACCTTAACCCAACCCTAATGTTAAGGTCCGTCATTATTGCACACTCACCTTACTCACTACCTAACCCTAACTCATCTACCCCACCCTAACCCTCACGTCCACACAATCGCACACTTACCTGACCCGCACCCTAACCCTAACTCACCTAACCTGCGCCCAATCACACACTCACCTTCTTTCGCACACTTGCCTTAACCCAGTCCGTAACCTTTGCTCCACAGTCAAGGAAATAGCGAAGCTGCAGAAACGGCCCACCGAATACTTTCCCTAGGAAAGTATTCAGTGTTCTGCAGCTTCGCTATTTCCAGTGTTCGCTCTACTGGGTTTGATATTATAACATTCGAAGTTGTAAGACTTCAATGTTATAATATAGACCCATTATTCTGATGAAGTCCATTTAACATGAATGAAATTGCTCAATGGGTGTTTTATAAAACATGTGGTGTTTTCCATGGACATCTTCTTCTTTTATTTTATTTATTTGGTTGCTTTTTGTTTTGGAATTTCATTAGTTTGAGGCCCATAGTGACACAGTTATGCTAATGAAGCAATTTTGGGAGAATGTCGCTGAATCATACTTTTAATGCCATGCATGCCAGCCATAAAGTGTACACAAAGACTCATGCCTGACCATGCACACTCATAAATGGCTGGGAAGTGCAATGTACACATGTGGGAAGGTCTGTGCCCCTCCATCAGGCTGCATATATAACATCAGCATTGCAGCTCATATGAAAGATACAGTGCAACCCCATACAGAAACATGAGTTGTACTGGGTGCATGCATTTAGGCCAATGTGTCCTTTACCCACAAACACCTTCCTGGCATGCCATTCATTGATGTGTAGCTATATAGTGGCATTGGGCTTCATATTGCTACTTTGATGCATGCCACATGACACCAGAATTAATGCATATTGCTGCCATTTTCCACTAGATTGCAACCTGTGAAGTGGCCATGGCTTCTGTAGGTGTCGATTATGGAGAGGTATCTGTATGAAGCAGGAAGGAGACAAAAATCACTCTGTACCTCTTGCATTGGGACCATGAGAGTGCCAGATGGGGGATTTTTATGAGTGTCCCCAAAACAAATTAGATGCCTGGAACTGCCCTGCCAAAACCATGAGTTATGCTGCACTAGTTAGCAGTACAGTCATAGGTTCAGTGAACTGAAAATGCATCACCATGACCTTAGACAACGGAAAGAAGAAGTTAGAGAAAATGTACCGATGTTTTATAGTAAGAAGAACTGATAGGTGGTTATTTCTTATTATTTAGGCATAAATGTTTGGCAAGATACAGAACTTGCGAATCATGGACATATTTATTTGTCTTTTCTGGTTTTCAGCTCCTGGTGAAAGTGATCAGCCAGAGATACCTGGCAAGAGTCTTCAGATGTAGGCATACATGAATGCCATTGATGTTAAAGCTGCTTATTTTTTGAAATACCCCCATTATTGTCCATCTTTTCATTGCTGCTACTTAGTTTATGCATTACATGCAGCTTTTGTATGCCCACTGTAACATGCATCTTAGCAGTGCAGGCTACCATCTATCAGTGCAGGCTACCATTCTGCTATCAGTAGCATGGTAATGATGAATGGCCTGACAGTGACAGTTCTACTCCCTTCCAGAAAACCATACTGTCTGTCATACCCGAGTTTTTGCCTTCCTGCATTGCCATGTCCATAACCTTACCCCACCACTGACACATAGCACCCTGTTCTGCCTGCCCAGCGTTATTATTCCACTGTCCATTCAATGCCCCCCCCACCAGTGCCAGTTACATGTGCTTCCCATTTATATTAAAAAGAAAATAGTAGACTTTGCTGTGTAACCCTTACCAGGGATCTAAGCTGTGCTCAGTGCACACATACTACTGGACTAATTGCGTCACATGACCTGTGTCACCCAGTGCTGATCATTATGCAACCTGTGGATTTTTTGTTAGTGAATTCCCTCATTAATCGAATTCCATCATGCAACTTCAACAATCCTTAGAAAAGTAACTATTAACTACTGATCTTTTATTATAATATTTTGTGGAACCCACACAGTGACACTTAAAATATATATAAAGGAAAACTACTACAGCTGTGTATGGAGAATTTTTTTTTTTTACTTTGCTCAAATGTAATATGCAATGGGAATAAATGATAAATGCAAGAATAAATAATAAATGCAAGGAAAAAGAAAAGCACATAGTAAACAAACTTGGACCAGACATTTTATCTTGTAAGATTAGATATTGAAAAAGTACATTGTTTTATAAGATCAAACTTGAAAAGAATATATACAATTACAATAATATGTGACCCACATCAGCCAGTAACAAATATGAAGCAGAGCTTAAAATTATTACACAGTGCTTTGTAAAGCAAATAGCTGAAAGTCCTTTGCCCACTTCTGTTTGTTTTACACAAATGAGGTGAGTGACCTAGAGCTCAAAAGCTAATACAGAGTAAAGACAGGCAGTGGAAATCTACGGCTTTTCTTGCAGATTTTTATTTTCCACTATTCACAAAATAACTATTACTATCAGATATGGCAATGGATATAAGGGATATAAATTCAATGAATTATGAATCATTTTTGGATGTTTTTGGTAATGTTGTTGAGAAGTGTCCTGTGATTGTTGCAGCTATTTGGTCAAGATGCCCATTTTTGTCAGTTTCTGACATGGAAAGCAGTATAGCTGAATTTATAGACTCGTTACCTCAGTCAGGTATGTTTATTTATTTTGGCTTTAGAATGAAATGTGAAAATTCTGATTACATTTAAAGTACTGTAATGAGGGGGAAAATAATAAAAAACATATCCATCTGTTATGTTTCATTGTTTGTACATTTGTAAAGGCAAGATCTGGCTTACCTGCAAGTAACAAAATTGTTTTTTTTCCTGCATATCTCTGATTTCTTGTTAAGAGATGACACAATGCAATAGCTTTACTTGTTCTGATATGCATTTTAAAGAGTGAGGAATACATTTTGTGAAGCTGAAAAACCAAACTTTTGCTAATGCAGGGACAGCTGTAATATCTTACACTGTAAATATGAAAAGTACAGTGATTATGAGAGAAGACAACCATGGAAAGATAACATGAGCATAACTAGTTTGAATTATATAACAAGGTAGGCATGTATAGGCGGTTATGCTTGGCATGAATGAAAGGATAGAAGGACAGATAGTCTGACCTTTTAACAGCTTTGAAACAGGAAGGTATGTTACATTTAATTATTTCTATAATATGGACAAGAGGAGAGTAGAGACAGTACAGTATATAGCTCTAACTTCTTTCCTCAAGAATTCTCAATAAAGCCAAAAATAATGGGGGGGGGGGGGTGATCAGAGACAAATTTTTAATACTGCTCTTATAAACTAAGAAAGTTGCTAGAATAAGAGATTTTGCATTAGCATGCATATTTTAAAGGGTATGAAGTCTGAAACTGAAATGTCTGCCATTATTTAGTGATTATAATCTTCAATGATTCGACAGAAGACTACAAATTTTATGAGCAACATACCAAAAATATGATGCAAAAATCTGGACATTCTGTGAAATTCTGGAGCTGAGAGGTATGCTAAAGTATCATTTGCTGGTGACACATTATTGGCAAATATTCATCGCACAGGAAATGAAGGAGGCTGAAAGGTTATTAGTTGCACATGGTGCAATCCATACAGATAGTCAATGTTAGAAAATTACTGTGATGGTCTTTCATAAAGAAAACACAATTAATGCATTTATAATTCTAAAACAATTCATACAAAATTAACCATTACTAGTGGGAGATGTTGACTATTAATGTGCCTAATTCTGAAGAAAGCATTATAAAAAAAAAGAAATAAAAACAGAATGACTGAATCCTGAGCAGACTGTGAAACAACATTCAGACAACATAAGAATATAAAGGGACTTAGATGTCAAAAAATAGAATGGTGCAGAACTAACCAGGAGACAACTGCAACAACAAATGAGTGTTTAAAAGTAGGGAGCTGACAACTGAGTAGGATAAGGTACCAAATGCTACTAAGTTGCATTTATTTCATGTACTGGCATACATGGGGTACTGATGTGCCTCAGCCCTGACCACACATGCAGTACTGGTACACGTGGGGCACTGATGTCCCTCAGCCCTGACCACACATGCAGTACTGGTACACATGATTTACTGATGTACCTCAGCCCTGGCCACACATATAGTACTGGTACACATGGGGCACTGATGTACCTCAGTCCTGACCACACATATAGTACTGGTACACATAGGGCACTGATGTCCCTCAGCCCTGACCACACATATAGTACAGGTACACATGGGGCACTGATGTACCTCAGCCCTGACCACACATATAGTACTGGTACATGTGGGGCACTGATGTTCCTCAGCCCTGACCACACATATAGTATGGGTACACATGGGGCACTGATGTACCTCAGCCCTGACCACACATGCAGTAATGGTAAACATGGGGCACTGATGTCCTCAGCCCTGACCAAACATATAGTACTGGTACACACGGGGCACTGATGTACCTCAGCCCTGACCACACATGCAGTACTGGTACACATGAGGCACTAATGTATCTCAGCCCTGAGCCCCATAAGCCTGACCAGCTTAGTCTGAAAGGCTATGGAGAGGATCATCATGGAGCTCATAAACAAAGACATTGGGGACCTACAGACACTAGATCCTACCCAGTTCGGCTTCGTCAATGGCAGATCCTGCCTTTTGAACCTGGTTGACTTCTTCAAAACAGTCACCAAAGCCATAGATGAAGGGAAGGTAGTCCACACAGCCTATCTGGACCTAGCAAAGGCATTTGACACAATACCCCACTTGGGCATCATAGATAAGCTATCCAGCTTAAATATAAACCCCTATGTCACAAGATGGGTCGCAAACTGGCTCAAAGACAGAACCCACAAAGTGAGAGTTGCTGGAGCCATGTCAGACTCGAAACCGGTCACAAGTGGCATCCCACAAGGTTCTGTCCTGGGACCGCTCTTGTTCGGTATATACTTTTCCGACGTACAGGCCAATGTGGGAGGACTATGACTCACCAAGTTCGCAGACGACTGCAAACTAGGCGCCATAATCAACTCTCCAGCTGACACAAACATCCTTCAAAAAGGTCTCACAGAGACGGATAACTGGTGCCAGAGCCATGGTCTAAAGCTAAATGCCAAAATGTGTATAGTCCTACCCTTTGGCAAAAACAATGTGCCCACAAATTACCACATACACGGTAACCCATTAAGTACAGAGAAAGTAATTAGGGATCTGGGGACCCAAGTTGATAGCAATCTCTCCTTTGACAACCACATTGCCAAAGTGGTTAGAAAGACCTTTTACATAGCCCACCTCATCATGAAAGGATTCACATCTAGATCAAGAGAGGTAATCATGCCCCTTTATTTATCCCTCATCAGGCCCATCATAGAATACAATACCCCTTTTGGGATGTACCTTACCCGACACCTGCAGCAATTAGAAAGACCCCAAAAGTACCTCACCAAGAGGATCAAGGGACTCAAACAGATGCCATATGCTGCTCGGTTAAAAAAAACTCCAGCTCTACTCAGTTGCATACCGCCTACTTTGAGGCGATCTATGCCTGACATATAAAGCTATGTCCAATCCAGAATTAATGGACATGCTCCACCTCAGTAAATCTAAATCCCTTAGAGCCACACGCTCGAGGGACTTGAACCTCAGCACTGAAATAAATAGAACCTGCTGGAGGGACAGATTCATAATCCAGAGGCTCCCTTCGCTCTGGAACAGAATTCCAATTCATGTTAGGCAGAGCACCTCACTGAATCTCTTCAAGAAGAATCTTGATGAGTGGATGGGGGATCGTAGGTTTGTCCCGGGGATTACTTCCGTGTCACTATTAGACAGAGGCACAGCAAACTAAACCTTAAAAAGGGCACAGTATACTCAAATCAAGGGGTGGCGTAAGCCAAACAAAATTGGGCTAGGCTTATAATTGCCCCAGGGCAGATAGCCTAGTATGAACCTATGAACCACACATATAGTACTGGAACACATGGGGCACTGATGTCCCTCAGCCCTGACCACACATATAGTATGGGTACACATGGGGCACTGATGTCCCTCAGCCTTGACCACACATATAGTATGGGTACACATGGGGCACTGATGTACCTCAGCCCTGACCACACATGCAGTACTGGTAAACATGGGGCACTGATGTACCTCAGCCCTGACCAGACATATAGTACTGGCACATGTGGGGCACTGATGTCCCTCATCCCTGACCACACATATAGTACGGGTACACATGGGGCACTGATGTACCTCAGCCCTGACCTCACATGCAGTACTGGTACACATGGGGCATTGATATACCTCAGCCCTGACCACACATATAGTACTGGTACAAGTGGGGCACTGATGTCCCTCAGCCCTGACTACACATGCAGTACTGGTACACATGGGGCACTGATGTACCTCAGTCCTGACCACACATGCAGTATTGATACACATGGGGCACTGATGTACCCTCAGCCCTGACAACACATATAGTACCAGTACACATGGATCACTGATGTACCTCAGCCCTGACCACACATGCAGTACCGGTACACATGGGGCACTGATGTGCCTCAGCCCTGACCACACATATAGTACCGGTACACATAGATCACTGACGTGCCTCAGCCCTGACCACACATGCAGTACTGGTATACATGGGGCACTGATGTCCCTCAGCCCTGACCACACATACAGTACTGGTACACATGGGGCACTATGGAGATGCCTCTGCTCTGACCACACATGCAGTACTGGTACACATGGGGCAATATGGGGGTGCCTCTGCTCTGACCACACATGCAGTACTGGTACACATGGGGCACTGATGTATCTCAGCACTGAACACACACATATAGTAAAGGTACACATGGATCACTGATGTGCCTCAGCCCTGACCACACATGCAGTACTGGTAAACATGGGGCACTGATGTACCTCAGCCCTGACCACACATATAGTACTGGTACATGTGGAGCTCTGATCTCCCTCAGCCCTGAACACACATGCAGTACTGGTACACATGAGGCATTAAAGTACCTCAGCCCTGACGACACATATAGTAGTGGTACATGTGGGGCACTGATGTCCCTCAGCCCTGACCACACATGCAGTACTGGTACACATGGGGCATTGATGTATCTCAGCCCTGACCACACATATAGTATGGGTACACATGGATCACTGATGTGCCTCAGCCCTGATCACACAGGCAGTACTGGCACACATGGGGCACTGATGTACCTCAGCACTGAACCCACACATACAGTACCAGTACACATGGATCACTGATGTGCCTCAGCCCTGATCACATGCACAGTACTGGTACACATAGGGCACTGATGTACCTCAGCCCTGAGCCCACTTGCAGTACTGGTAAACATGGGGCACTGATGTACCTAAGCCCTGACCACACATATAGCACTGGTACATGTGGGGCACTGATGTCCCGCATCCCCGACCACACATATAGTATGGGTACACATGGGGCACTTATGTACCTTAGCCCTGACCACACATGCAGTACTGGTACACATGAGGCATTAATGTACCTCAGCCCTGACCACACATATAGTACTGGTACATGTGGGGCACTGATGTTCCTTTCCCCTGACCATACATGCAGTACTGGTACACATGGGGCACTGATGTACTTCAGCCCTGACCACACATATAGTACCGGTACACATGGGGCACTGATGTACCTCAGCCCTGACCACATATGCAATACTGGTACACATAGGGCACTGATGTACCTCAACCCTGACCACACATGCAGTACTGGTACACATGGGGCATTGATGTACCTGAGCCCTGACCACACATGCATTAATGGTACATATGGGGCACTGACGTACCTCAGCCCTGACCACACATATAGTACCAGTACACATGGATCACTGGTGTGCTTCAGCCTTGACCACAAATGCAGAACTGGTACACATGGGGCACTGATGTACCTCAGCCCTGACCACACATGCAGTACTGGTACATGTGGATTACTGATGTACCTCAGCCCTAAACACACATATAGTATCAGTGCACATGCAGCACTGATATGTCTCAGTCCTGAGCACACATATAGTTCCGGTACACATGGATCACTGATGTACCTCAGCACTGACCACACATGCAGTACTGTTACACATGGGGCACTTATGTGCCTCAGCCCTAACCACACATATAGTACTGGCACACATGGATCACTGATGTGCCTCAGCCCTGATCACACATGCAGTACTGGTACACATGGATCACTGTTGTGCCTCAGCCCTGATCACACATGCAATACTGGCACACATAGGGCATTGATGTACCTCAGCACTGAACCCACACATATAGTACCAGTGCACATGGATCACTGATGTGCCTCAGCCCTGACCACACATGCAGTAATGGTGCACATGGAGAATTGATGTGCCTTGGACCTGACCACACATGCAGTAATGGTACACATGAAGTTGTGATGTGACTCTGCCCTGACCACACATGCAGTACTGGTACACATGGATCACTGATGTGCCTCAGCCCTGACCCCACATGCAGTAATGGTGCACATGGAGAACTGATGTGCCTTGGACCTGACCACACTTGCAGTAATGGTACACATGAAGTTGTGATGTGACTCTGCCCTGACCACACATGCAGTATTGGTACACATGGATCACTGATGTGCCTCAGCCCTGACCACACATGCAGTACTGGTACACATGGATCACTGATGTGCCTCAGCCCTGACCACACATATAGTACTGGTACACACTATTCGCTGATGTCTTTCAGCCCTGACCACACATATAGTCCAGGTACATATGGGGCACTGATGTACCTCTGTCCTGTCCACACATGCAGTGCTGGTACACATGGATCACTGATGTGCCTCAGCCCTTATCACACATGCAGTACAGGCACACATGGGGCACTGATGTACCTCAGCCCTGACCACACATATAGTACCAGTACACATGGATCACTGATGTGCCTCAGCCCTGACCACACATAGAGTACCGGTACACATGGATCACTGATGTGCCTCAGCCCAAACCACACATGCAGTACTGGTACACATGGATCACTGATGTGCCTCAGCCCTCATCGCACATGCTGTACTGGTACACATGGATCACTGATGTGCCTCAGCCCTGACCACACATATACTACTGGTACACACTATTCAATGATGTCTTTCAGCCCTGACCACACATGCAGTACCGGTACACATGGATCACTGATGTGCCTCAGCCCTGACCAGACATGCAGTACTGGCACACATGGGGCACTGCTGTACCTCAGCGCTAACCACACATGCAGTACTGGTACATGTGGAGCACTGATGTCCCTCAGCCCTGACCACACATGCAGTACTGGTACACATGGATCACTGATGTGCCTCAGCCCTGATCACACATGCAGTACCAGTACACATGGATCACTGATGTACCTCAGCTATGATCAGACATATAGTACTGGTACACACGATTCACTGATGTCCCTCAGCCCTGGCCACACATACAGTACTGGTACACATGGGGCACTACTGAGGTACCTCTGCTATGACCCCACATGCAATACCAGTACACCTGGATCACTGATGTGCCTCATCCCTGACCACACATGCAGTACTGGCACGACCATACATGCAGTACTAGTACACATGGGCACTGATGTACCTCAGCCCTGACCACACATGCAGTACTAGTACACATGGGGCACTGATGTACCTCAGTCCTAACCACACATGCAGTATTGGTACATATGGGCCACTGCTGTACCTCAGCCCTGACCACACATATAGTACCAGTAGACATGGATCACTGGTGTGCCTCAGCCCTGACCACACATGCAGTACTGTCACACATGGGGCACTGATGTACCTCAGCCCTGACCACACATACAGTATGGGTACACATGGGGCACTGATGTCTCTCAGCCCTGACCACACATATAGTATGGGTACACATGGGACACTGATGTACCTCAGCCCTGAACACACATATAGTACTGGTACACATGATTCACTGATGTAGCTCAGCCCTGACCACACATATAGTACTGGTACACTTGGATCACTGATGTGCCTCAGCCCTGACCACACATGCAGTACTGGCACACATGGGGCACTGAGGTGCCTCTGCCCTGACCACACATACAGTACTTGTACACACAATTTACTGATGTCTCTCTGCCTTAAGTACACATGCAGTATTGGTACACACGATTTGCTGATGCTCCTCGACCCTGACTACACATGCAGTACTGGCACACATGGGGCACTGATGTGCCTCAGTCATGATCACATATGCAGTACTGGTACACATGGATGACTGATGTGCCTCAGGCCTGACCACACTTGCAGTACTAGCACAGATAGAGCTCTGATGTGCCTTGGACCTGACCAGACATGCAGTACTGGTAAACATGGATCACTGATGTCCCTCATCCTTGACCACACATGCAGTACTGGTACCCATGGAGCTGTGATATCCCATAGCCTTGACCGCACATGCGGTACTGTTACACATGGAGCTGTGATATCTCTTAGCCTTGACCACACATGCAGTACTGGTACACATGGAGAACTGATGTGCCTCAGGCCTGACCACACATACAGTTCTGATACACATGGGGCACTGACGTCCCTCAGCTCTGACCACACGTGCAGTACCAGTACACATGGAGAACTCATGTGCCTCAGCCCTGATGACACGTGCATTACTGGTACACATGGATCACTGATGTGCCTCAGCACTGATCACACATGCAGTACTGGTACACATGGGGCACTACGGAGGTGCCTCTCCTCTGACTACACATGCAGTACTGGTACACATGATTCACTGATGTTCCTCAGGCCTGAGCACACATGTAGTACTGACATTCAGAAACTGAATGATGTACTGCATTACTACCTTATTGTAATTTGACGATCACTCCCCTGACATCTTGTGTCCTGGGTTGCTTTTCCTTTTGCGCTGTCCTAGCTACACTTCTGGTGGACAGTGGTCTAGTCATAATTTGGTATTTTGTAGATGAGTGTATTAAACAATAGGGTAACTACTCTACTGCTACTTAACCAGCATAAAAATACTAAGTAATTCACAGATGTTTCACTGTCTTCTAAAGCTGAAGATAAAGAAGTGGGTATTACACCTCCACAGAAAGTGCTCAGTTGTATGACCTCAGGTTATTCTGAAATAGTTATTTGACATGGCTTAAAATACATAGGCAGTGAATCATTCAGCATGCAGACCGGAGTTGGAAATGTCCACATATACTTGATCAAAGCCAAGCTTAACAAACGGGACCCTTTGTTTTATTTTTAGAAAGTAGCTGAACCGATCACAGTGGCCCCTTTACAGTCATGACTTAGATAAAGTAAAACTAAAATTATACAATGTACATTGTAGAGACACTATGAGATGGCATGACAACAAACAATAATATAATGTGCAACATGCACAGAGCAGTTACAGGAAAAACCTGACTCAAATATAGATATGTAGATATGTGCTGTGAATGCATAAAACAGTAACATGTAAAACTTGCCACAGAAATATAAAGAAACTGTATTAATACTGCTTAGCAATGTGCTCCTGAAAGCAGTTCTACAAGGTACTACAAAAGGTAAAGTAAGTTTTAAGTGATTAGTAGGTTACAGAAGAGGAAGATTCCAGAATCCAATGCACTTACATTCACCCTGTTTATTAAAATCATAAACAGAATACTGAGAGTTATGGCCTTATAAATATGAAATCAGTTAACATGGAGGAATCAACCAAATCACTACTATGCCTGTTAAAATAACATCTTGGCCCTGTTACGTCATCTCTGCTTGTATGAGAGGCTATCCTTCCAAATCCTTGTGAGCCCACACCTCCATAGGATAATGATGGGTGATCATTTATAACTTCATAAATTAACATAAGAGGGTGCCATATGCTGAGGAGAGAGATAGATGCCAACATTTCCATTTGGGAAAACAATCTATTCACTGATACATGAACTTCATCCCCCAGCACATGTACTAAGCAAAATAAATAAATACAAAATAATAAAGTTCATATCACAATGATTAAATAATTTAATAATCTAATGGGTAGACAAATGTATATAGGGGATTATGATCTGATGGTGATCATAACCAAGGAATGGATTCCAATAAATTTACATTAAAAAGTGAAGCTTAATATGAGTTTCTTGGAATACTTTTGTGAGAGAATATAAAAAATGAAGTAATGCTCTGAGACTAAATCATAATTATTTGCAATTAATGGTGAGTTTTTAAGGTACTTCAGTGCATTACTTACTAAAAAAGAATGACAGCATAAAGTCTCTAACAGCTTTAAAACTGTAACATACCTGGTACTGCCACAAAAATGGGATTAAATGTGAACCGTACACCTAATCAGGTAACAGCTTTAAACACTGTTAGACACCCAGCACAACTTTGTTTTTGTTGCTGTCTGTGTGGCAACATGAAGTGTGGTATAGCTGTTAAAACTGTCAGTATGTTTCCAAAGCATCATTGCATCATTGTGGTGGCTGCCATTTGTATGGCAACATGAGACTTATTAATGACAAATAAATGCATACATAAGCATCAGACTGTAACATGCTTATCATAGTTTGGTACATATGTGTAGTCCTTCCTATAGGTAAGGTTATTTTTTTTCTCACTTTATTTGTACAGTCAGCATGTTTTGGGTATTATACATAGACAATTATGTTCAAGTCTCTGAACATAACCAATTTGCCATGTGTTTGATACACAGATGTCTTTACTGTACTCACAGGATGAATTTTGACATCCATGTCAGGATCACATAGCTACATAGTTGTATTCGAGAGACCTGCGTATAATTTTTTAAAGTACAGCAAGAGTTAGCTGCTTTGATACACTACTAGTTGCAGAAAAAATGTGAGTGCAAACTGTTTTACAGTTTTAAAAGATTTGACATACTTAATGTTGCCACACAGCAATTGAGTTTAAAAGCTGCTAGACACTTTCATCCTGCTTCAGTTTTTATTTGAATGGCAGTATGGTGCCAAGGCTGATGCCAGTTTAAATAAAAATGATTTTAAAATGTTACACATTTTTTCTTCTCTCTTCTTATTTCATTACTAGTATTTATTTATTTATTTGACATTTGTTTACTGTGAAAGTCTGATTGGGTCATGAGGTATCCATTTTCAGTGGAGGCCCGGGGAGAAAAGCTCCAGATACATACGGTTAACAGAATGAAAAACTCGACAGATATAATAAAGTCATAACATTCAAGCACAAATATGAAAACAACACATTAATTTGTCAGAAAGAGGACATAATAAAGTCATAACATTCAAGCACAAAATTTGAAAAACTACATATTAGTTTGTCAGAAGAAAAACTCAACAGACATAATAAAGTCATAGTGTTCAAGCATAAATTATATGGAAAGCCCGATAACAGAAAGATGCAGCATTATTTACATAATAGATGCTTATCATAATGTGTGTGTCTTTCGGCTTTTCCTGGTTAGGGGTCGCCACAGTGGAGCTCTGGTCCGCTAATGATTGGCAGTAGATTTTTATGTGCTGAGTTGCCAGCTCTGACGCACAACCTTCAATGAAGGTACACCCATTCATGCATGTCTCCACACAGAGGACCCTCTAGCTGAGAATCGAATAGGACAACATATTACTGTGAGGTGACAACACAACCGCAGCACCACCACCGATTATCATAATGATTATTAATATTCATTAATACATTTGGTCTGCAAAATGCATGTTTATAATTTCTCTTGTAAATGTAAAACAGGATGAAATAAAGAAGAATGCATGAATCTATTTGAATATTGCCTTGCAACATCTGTCCTAACAGGTCATAAATTGTAATAACTCTTCACTTCAAAAAAGTAGATAACCAAAATTGTGAAAAGAAAGCAAATGTGAAAATTCTGATAGTTACCAGAAACCTTTCCTTATTGTCTCTAGTCTGATGTAATTCAGCCCTCTTCCTTTACAGGAGGCAGACATAATTTAGTTACTTTTGCTGTGGGATAGCAAAACAACTAAGAAAAAGCTGATGTAATGCTTTCTTCTAGAAGAAATGATGTAACAGTCTTGGAAGACAATGACGATAATTTAGTTATTTTTGTTCTTGGAAATGTATTTTTAAGTTTGATGTAGATGTGAATCCCTGCACCAACAGGTGTGGGCAATGTAGAAGACCACACAACCCACGATAACTAGCGAACGCATTGTGTGGAATGAATGGTGACCGCTCAAACACTGTCCCCTGATCCCTGGTAATCACCCCTGTGCTGAGTGGACAGCCACCTATATGCTGGACAGGGGTGACCTAGTAGTTCTCCACAGGTATGATGTTGCATTACGTCGCATTTAGCTGTGGGACATGTCCCTGACAGCAGATATGCATACCTGGGAGGCCCCTTGAGAGGATATCTGTGTCAGATGTCTGTCCCACTATGGCACCTGTTTTGCAGTCATCTACAAACACTGTTGCCATAGCACCTGTGTGTGCCTGTACCCTGAAAATGTAAGTGTATGTCAGGAGTGCAGACATGGAAGGGCCCATGGGACACCACTTGTGACAGGCAGTAGGTCTGACATGCTGCCAGCAACTATGACCGTGTGGGTTGTGTCACATAGACAGTTTACAACACATTCTGTGATGTGCGTGTTCACATCCCAGCCAATGGGTTTATCAGCGATACCTGAGGGGGTAATGTGATGAAGGGCTTTGCCAGGTCGAGGTAGGCTGTATGGACTGCAACACCCCATCAGTGGCCTCGGCGACTGTCGAAAATGTCAACCATGCTCTAAAAACATGAACGCATCCTGAACAAGACAAACCGTGTGTGAGGCAAAGTATGTATGTCCCCTATGCAGTCATGTACGAACCACAGTATGATCCCTCCCCATGTCTTTGCAGATAGGTCTCCTCAGGGTAATGGGACAGTAATAACCAGCCTCAGTGGAGGTATTGGCCTTGTGGCGTGGGACTACAGTTGCCATGTGACACAACCTGGGTACCCTACCTGAGGTGAGGCTACAAAGAAATAGCTGTCCTAACTGTGGGTCCAATTCATAAATGAGATAGTGGAGTACACAGCGGGGTCACCAGCTGGTCTCATGGATGCTATGTCCACTACCCTCGAGCCAGCATGTCCCACCTGTGTGTCACAGAACATTTGGTGCCCACAAACCACTGTTACACACATCTCCTCATGTGTGGGGAGGGTGTGGAGATGTCCTCACTGGACTTGTCAGCCTGTATGTTGGCAATGTGTGTATGTTGAGTAAACCCCACCTCTATGTGAACCCAGTCAGAGCATATGTGGGAGTGAGCTCCCAGGTGTCGAGCATAGCAACTGAAGGTGGTATGATTGTTAGCCAGGTCCATGTAGGTATATCTGTGGAATGTTGCCTGGACAATTTCATGACAGTGTGTAACTCTACACATATGATGACCAAGGGTGTCATACCTCACAAGGTGTCTGCTCCACCTTGTAGTAGCCACCTCCTCGTGTTGTACATTCTGTGTATGGCTGGGGTACACCACACTGGATGCTTGGCATTGGTACAGTGAACCACAGTTGGGTAAGTGAATGACTGGCTCATGCAGTCCTGTAGGTACTGGTAGATGGCAAATGTGATTGATGCAGTGGCTGCCGTACTGTCGACCACTGGCTCAGGGTCCTTAAAGGAGACCACAGTAGTGCGCAGAATTGTGTAGTCTGCCTCTGAGCAAGCAATGTGTATGGTAACTGGCAACACTCACAGCAGCGGATGCCAAAAGCAGAAGCCAATGTCCAAATAACATAGATCAACTTCTGCATGACAATATGTCTTATCATACATGTATTGACCGTGTCTGCTAATTACAATTGGAAATGGCGGTAAGACTGGCCTAAAGTTCCGTGATGTACACAGTCTGGGGTGTTGTTCGATAATAAAGTGGCAATACCTCCCAATGCGTGACCTCTGGGTATGGTATGAAAGTGGTTGTTAACCTGCAACATTGGATGTATAGCATTGGTTTCTGGTGTCGGAAGACATGGTTCCTGTAGCACAACACAGTATGGGTAGTCAAGCACACATCGCGATTGCTGAACACACAGCATCAGTGAAACCCACTGCTCACAAGGACACAGTCCGACAAGCTCTACACTTTAAATATGCACAGTGGTGTCCATTGTCGGACCCAAAAATTGACATCACACCAGATTCCGTCTTCTTTCAATGCGTACCTGAACTCATTGTCGTCACAGGTACACATATGCACTGCAAGCGTGTTTAATGTTGATGATAGCTGTCCATGTAATGCAGCACAGATGCACAGAAATACCCAGGGTACGGGGTCCATAGAACTGCGTACACATCACAGTCCTGCACACATGAAGGATGTGTAATGGGTACTGTCGATTGTTGCAGTCAAGGGATTCTGGGTATGTAGACTCTGGGCCGGTGTTGCCGCAGCCAATCCTTTGTCCGCCCGTGGGAGGATGTGTGTGTAGCACCTGCCATACTATCCGCTAATGATGCAAACCATCCACTGGAGAATGCTAAATGCAGGTGTGAAATGTGTACAGCCCTATACTAGTGTCCAGTAGGCAATTGTCATGGATGGACAACCGTATGCCCAAGATGCCACCCACAACCGCAAACCCGGGTAAATTACACAGCCGCGGTAAGGCATAAGACAGGAAATACACATAGGGACTGCAGTTGACATTCCACATACAAAGTCGGACGCTGTGCCAACACCGGCGTACACAGCACTCAATCTGCCAGCAACAGACTGAGGAGCACCGCTACCATACAGCGGAACAGATGTGCGACCTGTGGAACACATACTAATGGCACACACACAGCGTCCGTAGGATATGTAAACTATGGCATTCCCACCTATGAAGACAACATGGTTAAATGAATACATAGGTAATCAACATGTCTCGGTGGTTTTATATTGGAAATACAGTGGCGGATATGTCCCATTGGGATGTCTGCGGTTTATATGAAGCAGTTGCTAACCAGCATCTTTGGATGTATGTCATTTGTCCACAGTACTAGATCACCTGGTTATGTAGCACCATGTGGAATGGGTAGTCCAACAGACATCGCGATTGCTGAACACACAGTATCAGTGAAACCCACTGCTCACAAGGACACAGTCCGACAAGCTCTAAACTTTACATATGCACAGTGGTGTCCATTGTAGGACCCAAAAATTTGTCTAAAGACAGGAATGCGCCTTCTTTCATCACCTAACTGAACTCATTGTCGTCACAGGTACACATATGCACATAGCGTGTTTAATGTTGCTGATAGCTGTCCATGTAATGCAGCACAGATGCACAGAAATACCCAGGGTACCGGGTCCATAGAACTGCGTCCACATCACAGTCCCGGGCACATGGCGGATGTGTAATGGGTACTGTCAATTGTTGCAGTCAAGGGATTCTGGGTATGTAGACTCTGTGCTTTCGGTGTTGTTCGCAGGCAATCCTTTCTCCGCCCGTGGGAGGATGTGTCGTAGCACCTGCCTTACTCTCCGCTAATAATGCAAACCATACTCCGGAGAATGCTAAATGTAGGTGTGGAATGTGTACAGCCCTATACTAGTGTCCAGTAGGCAATTGTCATGGATGGACACCCGTATGGCCAGGATGGCACCCACAACTGCAAACCGGGTAAATGACATAGCAGCGGTAAGGCATAACACATGAAATACACATAGGGACTACAGTTGGCATTCCACATACAAAGCTGGACCGTCGTGCCAACACCGGCGTACACAGCACTCAATCTGCCAGCAACAGACTGAGGAGCACCAGCTACCGTACAGCGGAACAGATGTGCGACCTGTGGAACACATACTAATGGCACACACACAACGTCACGTAGGATATGTAAACTATGGCATTCCCACCTATGAAGACAACATGGTTAAATGAATACATAGGTAATCAACATGTTCGGTGGTGTTATATTGGAAATACAGTGGCGGATATGTCCCATTGGGACGTCTGCGGTTTATATGGAGCAGTTGCTAACCAGCATCTTTGGATGTATGTCATTTGTCCACAGTACTAAATCACCTGGTTATGTAGCACCATGTGGAATGGGTGGTCAAACAGACATCGCGATTCCTGAACACACAGTATCAGTGAAACCCAGTGCTCACAAGGACACAGTCCGACAAGCTCTACACTTTACATATGCACAGTGGTGTCCATTGTAGGACCCCAAATTTGTCTAAAGACAGGAATGCCGGCTTATTTAATCAACTAACTGAACTCATTGTCGTCACAGGTACACATATGCACATAGCGTGTTTAATGTTGCTGATAGCTGTCCATGTAATGCAGCACAGATGCACAGAAATACCCAGGGTACGGGTCCATAGAACTGCGTCCACATCACAGTCCGCACACATGGCGGATGTGTAATGGGTACTGTCAATTGTTGCAGTCAAGGGATTCTGGGTATGTAGACTCTGTGCTTTCGGTGTTGTTTAGCAGGCAATCCTTTCTCCGCCCGTGGGAGGATGTGTCGTAGCACCTGCCTTACTCTCCGCTAATAATGCAAACCATACACGGAGAATGCTAAATGTAGGTGTGGAATGTGTACAGCCCTATACTAGTGTCCAGTAGGCAATTGTCATGGATGGACACCCGTATGGCCAGGATGGCACCCAGAACTACAAACCGGGGTAAATGACATAGCAGCGGTCAGGCATAACACAGAAAATAAACATAGGGACTACAGCTGCCATTCCACATACAAAGCGGACCGTCGTGCCAACACGGCGTACACAGCACTCAATCTGCCAGCAACAGAATGAGGAGCACCGCTACCGTACAGCGGAACAGATGTGCGACCTGTGGAACACATACTAATGGCACACACACAGCGTCCGTAGGATATGTAAACTATGGCATTCCCACCTATGAAGACAACATGGTTAAATGAATACATAGGTAATCAACATGTTCCGGTGGTGTTATATTGGAAATACAGTGGCGGATATGTCCCATTGGGATGTCTGAGGTTTATATGAAGCAGTTGCTAACCAGCATCTTTGGATGTATGTCATTTGTTCACAGTACTAAATCACCTGGTTATGTAGCACCATGTGGAATGGGTAGTCAAACAGACATCAGCGATTGGGAACATACACCAGCAGTGAAAAGCACTGGGCAGGTGGACACAGTCCAGCAACATCTAACTTGACATATGCACATCGGTGTCCATTGTAGGACCCAAAAATTCTGTTCAGAGAATGCCTGCTAGCTTCCTGCATTACTCACGTGATCTCATTGTCGTCACCACGTCACAGGTACACATATGCGCATAGCGTGTTCAATGTTGATGATAGCTGTCCATGAAATGCAGCACACATGCACAGAAATACCCAGGGTCGGGTCCATTCAGCTCGTCCACATCACAGTCCGCACACATGAAGGATGTGTAATGGGTACTGTCCACTGTTACAGTCAAGGGAGTCTGGGTATGTAGAATCTGGCCTCGGTGTTGTTTAGCAGGCAATCCTTTGTCCGCCCGTGGGAGGGCGTGTCGTAACACATCGTCACTCTCCGCTAATAATGCAAACCATACTCGGAGAATGCAAAATGCAGGTGTGAAATGTGTACAGCCCTATACCAGTGTACAGTAGGCAATTCACATGGATGGACAAGCGTATGACTAAGATGGCACCCATAACTGCAAACCGGTGGAATTACACTGCCGTAGTAAGGCATTACACAAGTAATACACATAGGGACTACAGTTGACATTCCCCATACAACAAACACAGACAACCAGCCGATGAAGTCCAAAGCAAAGGCGAGGTACTGTAGGGACCGTCAGAGACCACTCAGAGCACACCAAGAATTAAAGGCAGTCACCATAGTCTATTGGAGCCCGCCGTCTGCTTCATAAGCAGACTTATTCAGAATACATACAATGCAGTCCAACCTACTACATTTAAAAGCATTAATTGGTCAGTACATTAGATGTGCTAGGTACTAATTACATGCCTTAAAGGCAGACAAGCAAACAAACCTTACTTGGGTTACAGATCCCACACAGTGAGGACATCAGACATTGCTTGAAGGTACAGTCTTCATCGGAAAATAGAAATATATGTACATATATGAAAGATGAACCAACATAAAATGTTTTCCAAATGTCTGACTGTGTAAGATACATATATATGTCCTACAGATTGTGCCAATATATTAACAGAACTGCAGACACCTAGTAATATAAATGAACCATAATATATACACATAAACCGTATGATTATGACTAATGTAAAATAGACCAGCGAAATGTAAAGATTCACAATGTGCTAATGTAAATATTCATTTAGAAGGTTACTTAAATAAATCAATTCAGACATCCATGTCTAAATACTAACACAAGGCCAGCGAGGTGCTTGCCCTCACATGTACTGGGATGTTGTTCCACAGCATAGTGAGTGTCTGGGTGATGAATCTGTCCCAACAACACGTTCGATTAATGACAGTGTCAAGGTGTTCGTCAGCTGCCCTTGTGGTTCTGAGGGATCTAACTTATTTCGTGAAGCATAGTCATCAGATCTGGGTTCGACATAGCCTTGTATGCCAGGCACGGGTCACCTCTGGGCAAGTGGTATGCAACTGTATACAGCTGGAATTCTTTCAGTCGGTCAGTATAACACATATACCTGAGACCCTGCATCTGTTTGTCGATGAACTGTTGGTGCCTTTCCAGCTGCTGCAGGTGTTGGGTCAGATACATTCTGAGCGGGGCATTGTACCCAATCATAGGTCTAATGAGTGATGAGTACAAGGGGACAATGACCTCCCTGATCTAGATGTGAATCCCTTCATGATGATGTGGGCAATGTGGAAGGTCTACCTAACTATGTTAGCAACATGTGTGTCTAACGAGCGGTTAACAACAACACGTGTCCCCAGATCACTGGTAACCCCTCTGTGCTCAGTGGATTGCCACCTATATGGTAGCTCGGGGTAACCTTGTTCTTCGAAGGGAATGCCTATGCATTTCCTGGCATTTAGCTGTAGGACATGTCTCTGGTACCACTTATCCACATCTGTGAGGCACTCCTGAAGGATATCTGTGTCAGATGTGTGTCTGACTTTGGCACCGGTTTGCAGTCATCTGCAAACATTGTCACCATAACCCCCTGTGTATGCGTGTACATTGGAAGCGTAGATGCTGGAAATAGTGGACCCAGGACTGAGCCCCATGGGACACCACCTGTGACTGGCTGTGAGTATGACATGGCGCCAGCAACTATGGCCATGTGTGTTCTGTGACTTAGCCAGTTTGCAACCCATATGGCGATGTATGGATTTACATTCAAGATGGCGGGTTTATCAATTATACCGAGGGGGTATTGTGTCGAAGGCCTCTGCGGGTTGAGGTAGGCTGTATGGACTGCTTTACCCCCAGCAATGGCCTTGGTGACTGATTCTACAAAGTGAAACACGTGTAAAGGCATGATCTGACTCTGACCAAGCTAAACTGGGTTGTATCCAAAGTATGCGAGTCCCCTATGTCTTTATCTATGTGTTCCATTATGATCCATCTCCATGGCTTTGCAGATAAGGCTTGTCAAACTAATGGTATGGTAATAACCAGGGTCAGTGGAGGCACCATCTATGTGGAGTGTGACTACAGTAAGCCCTGTGCTACTACGCGGGTGCGTATCCTGAGGTGAGGCTAAGATTAAACAGCTGTCCTAAGTGTGGGTTTAATTCCCCATAGAGTTCCTGGAGTACACAGCTGGGACACCATCTGGACCCATGGATGCTGTGTTGACTGCCTTGGGGCTGGATGTGGGTAATGCTGGACATACCCACGGCAGGCGTGGCGTTCGAGTCCGATGCCCAAGGGACCACACACATAGCGGCCTTAGGCATAGGCCAAGTAGGTAGCCGTCTAGGGTGTTGCTCTACTCGGGGCACCTTTCCAGACTCTATTTGGTGTAGGTAGACCAGGAGGGTAGCGGGTGATGTATCGGTGGCAACTTCTGCCTAGGTCACCACTTAACCTAAGGCCACTCTTCCGTGGGTAATACAGCAGTACCCACACCCAGGCGGGTCATTGCTAGGGTCATTGCTAGTATGGCATATCATCTATGTCAGGAAACCATATATCCCCAGACATAATGGCACAGCATAATGCCTGTTCGCCGCCCAAAGGCAGACATCGTCACCAGCGGTCGCGGGCGTACTGCGCGAGATGTCCGTTAACAATGTCGACATTGTCTCGCTTTGTGAAACAAACTCCACATAGACATTCAATAATAGACAGCGACGGAGAACCCGATGTCCTCGTGGCTGAGCTGTTCAACCTGTTCCGCCATGTTAAATGTGTGTAGCACAGCGGAACCGGCCCAAACCAAGCAACGGACATGTCTGTGGCTCAGTGAAAGTCGTCACGCAATGGTAAACCCTTGTAATATTGCGACACAGGCCATACATACGGAGGGTTAGTAATGGAAATTGGTCAGTTCGACCAGACCGTGTGCAATTAGTATAACAAGATCTACAACGGGTACACCGCCAATCGGCGCTGCGAGTTCTGAATAATTGGGGGCGTGACATGGTACCATGGACACGGACAAAGCGTGCCCATGTGACTCATCTAACATTCGTACAGGGTCAGGGCAGTCCGTACAGTGGGCGGACAAGACCAAACCCAAAGCACCACAGCAACACCCTGACAACGAAGGCCTGTATGCGTATGGGATATAAGCAGCTGTCATCTGAACAGCCCTGCGGTGGCGACATATGCATCCTGGGCCATGGCGAGGGAATTAGGAATGTTCAACATGCAGTACCGCACCTTTCCCAGCAGGAGAATGGATGCCTGTGGCGTGCGTGTGTGCGGGGGATATGTAAATGTACATAGGTACCATGGGTATGCATATTAATGACAACGAACAGCTAGCGTGTACTGGTCACAGTAACCGGCAAGCGTGAATGCAGTCACGTTTGAATTACGACTATAGAACATATAGATGTGCATTAATGCGTAAAGCGTCCATGCTGCAAAGACTGTTACATATATAAAGCTGTAAGTGCTTTCTGCACCGTCCGTCAACGGATCAGACATATGTTACGGAATAGTCACAAGTAGCATAAAACACGTAACCACACAGACACTGTAAACATATATAAGCGGACTACGGATATGCGTAATGCGCCTGCGTAACCCACAATCCGGACATGCGGTGTGCGTGTGTGATCCAGTGGAACCAGGGAAGGTTACGGATGTCTCCTCCACACATTTACATTCATAATTGTAAAATATATGCTTAAATAGTACTTATTGATTCCATGCTTTGTTATCGTAATGCTACTATTATACACATTGATATACAATATCCTGATCAACACACTACATTCTAAGGTGCACTCACAACAATTATCAACTATGTGTCAGGATACTGATTGTATTTACCAATATTGTATATATATTAACACATTGTTGCCGTATTATTGTTTCCATGAAGTAAGGCATGCAACACTGATATGTATATGTCACGTTATAATCAAGACTTGGAGCACTGTCCACCTAACTATGAGCAGGTTTATTGATTATTTCGCTTTAAACCGACTCTGAAGGAAGTGTATAAGGGGCGGCTATGTCATGCATTCCGTACTCGGCGATGCCCCATGTTAGTAGGTGAAAGAGCTCAGTATCCTTTCACTGTGGAGTCTATCGTATTTGACAGTGTCTGTTTTGCCGATATATGTTCCATAATGTCGTTTATGAAGATGGGCAGGGCCTTAAGGTTTGCTGTATTTCCGCATACTGGCGCGTGGATATAGATAGGCCATGTCATACAAGCGATGGGTAGTCAAGCAGACATCCACGATTGGGGAACATACAGCGGCAGTCAATACCACTGGCCAGATGGTGACAGTCCAACACGTTCTACACTTTACAAATGCACATCGGTGTCCATTGTAGGACTCCAAAAATTACGGCGTTTGCTCCGTTATCCACTGGGATCAGCCAATCAGAGTACTAACCGTGACTACGGCACAGCTGAACATATGCACCACCAGCGTGTTTAAGGTTGATGATACCTGCCCATGACATGCAGGACATATGAACAGAGGTCCCCAGACTGCGTGTCCATACATGTGCGTCCATATCCCAGTTCCGCACACATGAAGGATGTGTCATGCGTACCGTGGGGGGTTGCAGCCATGGTATCCTGGGTATGCAAAATGGGGCTCGGTGTTGTTTGGCAGATAATCCGTTGTCCGCCCGTGGGAGGGCTGCGGGTACAGGGCGTGCCTTAGTCCCCAGTAAGGATGCAAAGCATCCATTGGGTAATACTAAAGGCAGGTGTGAAATGTGTTCAGCCCTACATCAGTGTCAGTAGGCATTTCCCAAGGATGGTCAGACGTACGGACAAGATGGCACGCATAATAGCAAACCTGGTGGAATCACACAGCGGTAGTAAGGCATGTCACAGGACATACAGATGGAAACAACAGTAGATACACCCGTAGACATCCATCCTGCCGTGCGAATCCCAGCGTACACAGCAGCCAAGGTGCTATCAAGTATGTGGGGATCACCGCTTCCACTCTGCGGAACATCGTGCGACCTGTGGAACACATATTAATGGCACACCAACAAGCGTCAACTAGTAAGCTCATACTATCGTTAAGATATGGCGTTCCCACACATAAACAACATACTGTCATGAATAAATAGGTTCTACATGTACGGCTGTGTTATAATGACAATACAGTGGCGGATAGTTCACAATGGTACCTCTGAGGATTATCTAAAGCAGTTGCCAACCTGCAGTACTACAGTAACACCATATGGGTAAATTGTGGAAGGACACGGGTTCCGTAGCACTACATAATATGGGTAGGCGGACAGACATCGGGACTGGGGAACATCACGGCGGCAGTCAAACCCACTGGCGAATGGACACAGTCCAACATGTTCTAAACTTTACATATGCACATCGGTGTCCATTGCAGGACCCAAAATTACTCCTTAAGTAAGTGTGGGCAACATAGTGTGAACGGAAGAGGTGACAGCCGTGACTACGGCACAGGTAGATATATGCACCACAAGCGTCTTCAAGGGTGATGACAGCCGTCCATGAAATGCAGGACATATGAATAGGACTCCCCAGGCTGCTGCGTCCATACGATGCGTTCACATCCCATTTCCGCACACATGAAGGGTGTGCAAGGGGTACTGTCGAGGGTTGCAGACATGGGATGCGTGGGTATGCAAAATGGGTGTCGGTGTGGATTGGCAGATGATTCGTTGTCCGCCCGTGTGCGGGGCGTGGCCATGGCATATCGTTACTCCGCAATACTAATACCGATCATCCACGGAAATGGAGAATGCAGCTGTGAAATGTTGACAGCCCGATACTAGTGTCCAGTAGGCAGTTCCCATGGATGGACAAGCGTCACGCCAAGATGGCACCCATAGCTGCAAACCTGGGGAATCCACAGCTGTTGCAAGGCATAACCCAGGGAATACAGATAGGGTCTACAGTAGACACTCCCCATTCAAAGCCAGACCGATGGGCAGATACCGGCGTACACAGCACTCAATCTGCCAGCACATCTATGGGGATCCTGCGCTTCCATACAGTGGAACAGATGGGTCACCTGTGTAAACATACCAATGGCACAATCTCCACGTCTGCTGGGAATGACATCACGAAGGTCAAACTATGGCGTTGCCAACAATGAAAGACATCCTTCGGTGAATTAATAGGAGTGATGTCAATAGACCATGGCAAACACCCAATGAACAGGGAAGACTTGCTGGCACCCTATGGCCACAAACCATGTCACACATAGGTAGATGGAACAGTCAACTTAAACATTTCGTCCACGACAGGTGCATATGGTATCCAAAGGTACTTCATAGACATGTATGCGCTATCACCCGTTGGCCCGTGAGACTTACACATAACATGGAAGTATCCAGGCTTTAAATGTCCACCCTTACACTTCCAGTTGTCACTGTCTATGCGAGCAATGGAGATTTAGCCACAGCATAGAAAGCAGGGTCGTACTGCTAACGAAACACACACATGTCAACATCACAGAAAGCATACTATGAACACCGTATTACATGATATTGTACTATGAAACACAAACAAACCAGCAACCTGCAGCAAGAATAGTCCCGTAGTTCGACACAACACAAGTCTTCGTAACATTTAAACAGTTCATTACAACATGCAGCGTTTTCGTTGTTTCCACAGCGTGTGCAGAATAACAGCTATGTCTAAGAATGTTCACAATCAACAATGTGAGTCTTAACATGATTTTAAATATCACACTGTTGATTGTGAACACTTAAAGGATTTGCTTATTCAGTTGTATTTGCGAAAGCAGCGGAAACACACACACACACACGGAAGGGGCGGAGATGAACCTCGCCTATTTACATGAACTCAGTACAGTATGAAGCATTCACAGAGCAGCTACCGAGTTAACTGGCGTGGCGCTGTCAGAGGCATACTTGTAGGCTGGTGGCGTCACCCGCAAGACAATAGTTGGCAATAGCCAAGGCATGTGTTGCGGGCGTCTAAAAGCATAATCAGTCGCAGAGGCAGCTGGAAACACACACACACAGAGACACACACACACGGAAGGGGCGGGGGCGAACCTCGCCTATCTACATGAACACACTACAGTATGAAGCATTTACAGAGCAGCGCTACCGACTTTACTGAACAGGCTGTCAGACGCATACTTGTAGGCTGCTGGCGTCACCCGCCAAGACAATAGTTGGCAATAGCCAAGGCATGTGTTGCGGGCGTCTAAAAGCATAATCAGTCGCAGAGGCAGCTGGAAACACACACACACAGAGACACACACACACGGAAGGGGCGGGGGCGAACCTCGCCTATCTACATGAACACACTACAGTATGAAGCATTTACAGAGCAGCTACCGACTTTACTGAACAGGCTGTCACCGCATACTTGTAGGCTGCTGGCGTCACCCGCAAGACAATAGTTGGCAATAGCCAAGGCATGTGTTGCGGGCGTCTAAAAGCATAATCAGTCGCAGAGGCAGCTGGAAACACACACACACAGACACACACACACGGAAGGGGCGGGGGCGAACCTCGCCTATCTACATGAACACACTACAGTATGAAGCATTTACAGAGCAGCTACCGACTTTACTGAACAGGCGCTGTCAGAGCGCATACTTGTAGGCTGCTGGCGTCACCCGCAAGACAATAGTTGGCAATAGCCAAGGCATGTGTTGCGGGCGTCTAAAAGCATAATCAGTCACAGTGGCAGCTGGAAACACACACACACAGAGACACACACACACGGAAGGGGCGGGGGCGAACCTCGCCTATCTACATGAACACACTACAGTATGAAGCATTTACAGAGCAGCTACCGACTTTACTGAACAGGCTGTCAGAGGCATACTTGTAGGCTGCTGGCGTCACCCGCCAAGACAATAGTTGGCAATAGCCAAGGCATGTGTTGCGGGCGTCTAAAAGCATAATCAGTCGCAGAGGCAGCTGGAAACACACACACACAGACACACACACACACGGAAGGGGCGGGGGCGAACCTCGCCTATCTACATGAACACACTACAGTATGAAGCATTTACAGAGCAGCGCTACCGACTTTACTGAACAGGCGCTGTCACCGCATACTTGTAGGCTGCTGGCGTCACCCGCCAAGACAATAGTTGGCAATAGCCAAGGCATGTGTTGCGGAGCGTCTAAAAGCATAATCAGTCGCAGAGGCAGCTGGAAACACACACACACACACAGAGACACACACACACACACACACACACACACACACGGAAGGGACGGGGACGAACCTACGCCTATCTACATGAACACACTACAGTATGAAGCATTTACAGAGCAGCGCTACCGACTTTACTGAACAGAGCGCTGTCACACGCATACTTGTAGGCTGCTGACGTCACCCGCAAGACAATAGTTGGCAATAGCCAAGGCATGTGTTGTGGAGCGTCTAAAAGCATGATCAGTCGCAGAGGCAGCTGGAAACACACACACACACACACACACACAGACACACACACACACACACACACGGATGGGACGGGGGACGAACCGACGCCTATCTACATGAACACACTACAGTATGAAGCATTTACAGAGCAGCTACCGAGTTTACTGAGCAGGCGCTGTCAGGAGGCATACCCCTCGTGAGTGGTATCATTTGCAGAGGCAATGCGCCCGATCGGGAGTTAGGACAGAGTCGCGCAGTCCGCGGTCTGTTACCATCCCAAGGTGCGCCGTACACTAACTGCGTTAGTGCTGCAGTCGGGAATAACAAGTAACTACTGATCAGTACATCACTGCCTACTGGGCATGCTCAGACACTTAGACTTCGGCACAGAGCAGACATGCATACACATGGTGCGGCGGCATGGGTGGCGGAATGTGGACCGTCGTGTGTGTCCAGCCACACAACAGAAACCTGGCCATGCCACAGACGTGGCCGTTGCGTAGGGGATACAGGCATGCACCGGGTATAACTGCAGGCGGTAGCGGTGTGCACTGTGCTGTGTGTCTATCTACACAGCTGCCTACTGGGCATGCTCAGACACTTAGAGTCGGCACAGAGCAGACATGCATACACATGGTGCGACGGCATGGGTGGCGGAATGCGGACCGTCCTGTGTGTCCAGCCACACAACAGCAACCCGGCCATGCCACAGAGGTGCAATTAACCATGTGTAGGACTGGCCTACCGTTTGTTGCATGCTACAGACAACCCTCCCAAACACAGGATACCTTCACAGATGTCCGGAGGACACTGGTGAGTGGGCATGCTCTCACAACAGCACCGTATTGGGTGACATGAACCACCCATACATAGCCTGGGAACATTACCCATGGCACAACACACTACGCCAGCAGTCCCAGGTGTTCACACACCTGGCCACTGTTAAACAGCCATGCACCATACATACTAGGGGGGGATGTCTGACAGTTCTGCCCATCACACATGGTGAGGATATGCCCCACACAGGATGTACAGCCCTCAATGGTGATGCAAGACCGTATAGTGGATCCACTGGTCATCCACACCCTGTAACCAACACCAGCATGGGGACCTCAGTGATGACCTCTCCACAGAAAACCACACACATCATACGACCGGTGTGGTACCCTACAAGTCCTCCATGCCAGTGTTGAACACAGGCCAGACCGGCACGCGCCTACCGAATGCCTTCCCCGACCACCCACATGCATGTCTGCAACAGGCAAACATGATGACATCAGGACCTTGTCCACCACAGGTAGGCACATGGTGTGGTGGACCGCAGCCACTGACTACCTGTACATCAACAGTTGGAGCTAATACATGGCAGAGCAATGACAGTACCAGAGAAACCATCACCCATTCATACCGGCGTCACCATACGGCCCCACATACCATCATCCACGGCTGCTTGTGGGAGTGGTACTGCAGAGGGCACATGAGACAACCATAGGGCCTTCCCTAACTGTGGTAAGGACATGGTTGGGGGCACACAGACTTGGCTGGAAATGGTCCAGAATGGTACAACAGTCACTGCACCCACAGACATTGTCTGCAAACCAGAGGACATGTTCCATGCATACATCCCCAAGAGGAACATATCCATCCCACCAGAGTGTATCCTCCCAAACATCTCATATGGCCTGGGTGATCCCATATCTCTATGGCGGTTGACCGTCAGCAATGGGCACCGATGGTGTCCCTGGCTGTGTGCTACCCATCCTCATTGAGGCCCTCGGCCCACACATGCGACCACTGTGTCATGTTAGCCTTACTATGGGCTATGTCCCCAATGGATGCCATATGGCATCTGTGGTCCCACTATGCCAGGGTAGTGCTCTTATGGACTGTCAACAGCCACACCCTATACGCTTGACAAGCGTTGTCTGCAAAGCTGTGGGGAGGTCCATACAGGTGGCCATGGTTACAGATAGCGGTGTACAGCCAATGCGGAACATACCCACAACTACATAGTCAAGGGCGGATCCTGCCTCCCGAACCTGCTTTCGTCCAGTCTGGAGTGGTCACCAAGGCCATTGATGGGGATCGTGGGTTTGCACACAGTACCATGACCTGGTGGGGCGTTCAGAGCACACTACACATGGGACCCATGGAAGGCTTCGCCAGCATACATGTGGGGACATATGTCACCCGATGCTTCTCAGACAGGTTGGAGGTCACACCACACAGGGTTGGTGCTCAAGGTGCCTTGTCACACTCATATCTGGACCCAGTGGAGGCCCACAGGGCTCACTCCTGGGCCCCCTGCCATATGGCATCCGACCTTCTGATGTGCATGCAATCATAGGGGGATTGTAGCAGACAAGGTATGCAGATGACTACGCAAGGCCAACATACCCAACACCCCATGTTACACGGACATCCACCTAGGGCGTCATAGACATGGATGCCTGGTGCCAGAGCCATGGCCTGCTACTAAATGCCAGAGAAGGTGCAGCCCTACCCAGTGTGAAGGACATGTTTGTCCCAATGTCACATGTAGGTGGTGCGCCATTAAAGATGGTGGACATGTTCAGGAAATGGCTACCACACCTGTCGGCAACCTCTGTCAACACACACAATGGCAATGTGGGTGTGAAGACATTCCATTGTGGCCTCCTGGTCTGGATGGAATCGCAACCACATCAGGGGTGTTCATTGTACCTGTACACATCACACACCAGAGCAATGACTGCGTACAATGGCACATGTGGCCTGTAGGTAACCTGGCGCCTGCAGCACTCGGAAGGACATAAGCGTTCCACAAGGCGGGGATGGCGGTGCTGGGACATGTGTCACAAGCTGCGGCCAAGGGGACACCGGCTGTAGATCTTCACAGCACATCTGCTCCGTGGTGATCTGTGCCTGACATACACGGCCATGTCTGACCTGGGTGACATGGGCACATTCCACCTCCCAGGCTCCATGCAAACCCGGGCACAGAAGCGACTGTCAAACACCTCAACACAAAGATGAGTGGGACGTGCTGGGGGAACAGGGTTAACGGCCAGACACCCCCTACAACACGGGGAGGAGTGCCAGGCCATGTGAAGGAAAGGCCCTGACTGCCTTCGTCCAGGACTGCTAATGACGTGTGGATGTGTGACGATAGTTATCGCCAGGCAACATCTGTGTGTCACTGCTAGACCAGGGACGGGGGACTGATGGATATGGCATCCCCATCCTGAGGGGTGTTAGACGCCACACACAGTCATGCTAGGTCCACACATGTCGTAGGGCACATATCCTGTTACGTTCATGTGCGCCTATGTACCTATGTAGGGGTCCATGCCGGATCGCGGGTAACTGTGCTATGCTGATGTTGCCAGACATGCCTGTGGGTACCCACGACTACAGGTGGGGAACTAATTACAGTGCTCCCAGTAGGCGCGTGCAAGTACACCATCAGTATCATGCGGGTTAACTGCACCGACATGGTGCTACACATGTAACCACCACACATACTGTGTACACATATCAATGAATGCTGCACCTGTCCTGCATGGTATGTCTGCTGCATGATGTCCGTGCACAACCCACATCACATACACACCTGTAAGCCAGCCATACACACACACCACAACATACACATCACGTACTATGCGGACACAGGTATCACATACACCTCTCACTATCGTGTCCACCCTGTGCATCAGAATATGTTAGCTTAACCGTGCAGTGATGGTGTAGCTCACAGTTATGGCGCAGAGACTTCATCACATGCACAGGCTGATATGTGTGCCACAGGCATGGGCTGTACCAATGGATGACATCATGTGTGTGTGTATGCGGGCCTGTGCATTGAGTGGGCATGACTATGTAGATTGCATGTGGGTGTGGTGGAGCCCTACAGTTGTGTCTGCTGTGTGTGGGTGTGTGTGTACACAGTTCAGTCATCTGTGATGCCTACGGGGTATGCTTGGCAGCCCCTGACTGTACAGTGCAGGTGTTACGGCTCACTGTGTCTGCGGCGGCGGCGTGACCAGCGCCTGCCTGGGGTCGCCGGGCGCGACCGGGTGGAGTGCGGACTGTCCACTCTCCGATGTCACATGTCCGCTGGAAGCGTGCCCGACGGGGCGTCCAGGGCCGCGTCCGCGTGGCCTGCTCTGTCCTGGTGTGGATGGTGTAGTAGCAGCTGCACTGCTGCTGCTACCAGCACTGTCTGGGTGGGCATGGGAGGTGGCTTGCGCACGCTGACCTGCAGCAGGTGGTGTTGCTGGCACCGCTGCCGTGCCCTATGCCTCACCCTACCTGGTGTTCCTGCACGGACTGCGCCGCGCTCAAGGATGGCCATGCCTCGGTCGAGGATACCAGCCATGTCACCCAATCTCCTATCCAGAACATCGGCAAGATGCTGTTGTGCATTCGCCAATGCCTGGATGTTGTCATTCAAGGTGCGGATTGCGGACCTCTGCAGCCTCTGCCCTTCCTGGTTCTGCCGTTCGGCGCGTGCCTGCGCCGCCATTACAGTCTGGAACATGCGTCTGGTTATACCAGCTGCTGCACCTGTACGGCAGGTGTATGTCTAGCGGTGCTCCCCTACGTGCAGCACCTGCCACATGCCTGCGTGGCACTGCACCAGTCCTTACACTGGCAACATCGTGTGTACCCACACCTTCTGCAGCCACCACACATTCCTGCTCGGGGCCAAGAGGCGCTGACTGACCGTCATCTATGGGCAGCGGTGTTGGGGTATGTGTCGGCATCTGAACCGTGGCGGGGTTGAAAGGGGCGTATGTGTGATGTTCTCCAGTGGCACAGTGTCTGCCTGTGGCGACCCTGCCTGTGCCTCATGCACATGGTCATCACCACTAGTATCTGTGGGGACACTAGCATCAGATTGACGCGGGAGGGAACTCACCTACAGCACCTGTCAATACAAAGACATACCATCGGTTACAATACAGACACACACACACACACACACACACACACACACACACACACACACACACACACACACACACACACACACACACACACACAGCATGCATGTGATAATGCAGGTGGCATGCAGCATTCACACAACACAGACCAGTGAATGCAGACCAGACATTCATAGTGGCAGTATGTACACTGCCCTGGTGGGGACAGTACAACAGGCAGGTGTCATTTAGTAGGCATGCAGTACACACATTCATGGTAGTTCGCATGCATCAGCGTGATACACCGTGTGGCCGCAGGCGAGTTGAGAGTACACATGGCTGCCGACACTATGTAATGTACACCGCAAACATGTGCGGTATCATGTGGACATGTGGCGATGGTGTCCACCGCATGCACCACATCACAGCGGCTGTCGCGGTGCAGTGTTATGTGTACAGTCTACAGATACAATGTATGGGTAACAGTGATGTCTGTGCAGGTGCGTTTGCTGTGAGCTGGGTACATAGCTGTACAGTGTGGAGTGCGGGCTCTGTGCCACTGCACAGTAGCAGGACACAGCTATGTGTCTGTGGGATGCGTGACCTGGGCGCATTACATTGCCATGTCTGTAAGTCAGTTCAGCTGCTCAGCAGCTGCGTATATAGTGGACATTGGAGGCACCTGTAGTAGCTGTGGAGAGGCATTCCATGTCACTGGTGTACTACATTGGATGTCCAGGGGTCCACTACAGTGATGAACCCACTATGTGTGTACAGGGTGCAGCGGTGACTACCCACTGTGGATGTGCTGTGTGGCACCATGCCTGTAGGTATCGACCATGGCCTTGTCTGTCTGAGTCATTGACAATTGTGTGTGGTAGACATCGTGCACACGGCCCTGTGGTGGCCCATGTGACATACAACCATACTAGTGTGAGGTGTCACATTCTCTACGGATATGCTGACAGTGTGGATGTCTGCTATGTTGTGCATAGGTCATGTCATGGTGTGACAATGCTGCAGCCAGACATCCGTGCATGGGACATGGCATGTGCCATGTCTAGCGTGTGCACCGATGCAGGGGCATGGGTCACATTGGTAACACCTGTGCTCTGGCCAGATCACAGCTCACTATGTGGTACTGTGTGCATACTGCACTGGCATACCAATGCATACTACACATGCAGCCATTGTGTAACACCTACACCATTGTATGCATAGCTGAATGCACGTAACACACCAATAGGTTGTGTGGTGTCATACCACTCTCGCTAACGGGTGTATCTACTGTACATGGGTGGTGTGTGTGTCGGGTGGTGCGAGCTGTATACCGTGACTGGGGCACACACAGGTGAGCATGTCATGCCTAGACACATGGGGAATATCAATACAGCAGAACATGCCTTTGACTAGCAACAGACTTACCTGCAACAGACCCTTGTCCTTGCGACCGCCAGGCGATACCTGTAAAGGCATTACACAAAGGTATACACATTAGCCATTACTATCTCCACGGTCAGCACTGTGCATGTCACATCATGCATGTGTGTGGTAGCAAGTGCTATGCACATGTCTGCTAACACAACATAGCATACTATGGTTTGCATCTTGTGTGGCCATATACCTGGCATGTATTGCTATATCATGTGTTGTACTATGACACCCACACCCACGTCGCTTATCATACAAACATGCAACACTGACTTACCATGCGGCTCCAGGCTCATAGCTCGGGAGACACCCACCTCCACGATGGACGCAAGTGTTTCTGCGTGTTGTTCCGTGGGTGTCGCCAGACTGGCCAGGAGCTCCTCCGTGGCTGTGAGTGGGGGCTGGGTTGGTGGCCCACCACCTGTCCCACGTTGTTGCCTGGCGATTGCAGCGGCACGCTGTCTTGCATGCCGGATCAGGTCTGTGCAGTGCCTGCGGATTTGCTGATAGCTGCGGTTGTATCCGCCCACGCTGTTCACCCTCCTGCACATCTCCTCCCACATCTCCTGCCGTTCCTGTGCCTGCTGTGGCACATGGCTAAATAGCGTGGCGTGGTTACTATGGAGGTATGGAATGATCACCTCCTCCTCCTGTTGGCTGAAAGGTGGAAGCCGGGAACGTGGCATTATCTGGAAGACATAATGATGGTGGCAGGTCACATTCACACTGCTGTGCTGGCATACTGTTGGAAATACATTGCTATGACATGTACGACATCTGCACAGTGATCTGTGAAGGGCATCGTGGCAGTGACACAGCCGATGTTGTGGCTTCACACCATTGAGCACTGGGTGTCACATCATATCTGTGTGCCACCCCATCACACTGTACCGCACCATGTAGATGTTAGCCTGCCGTGGACATGTGTACCTGGCTGCACCTATGTCCATCTCAGCTGGCATAGGTCCCCATGTGGCGTCTGTGCTACTGTTCACCTGGGCGCTGTGTATATGTCAGTACACATCACGTCTGTGTCCATTGTGAGCGTCAGCAGCGGCACTGGACACATACACATGGACACCTGGACATGCATGTGTTGTGCCATGTACTTCCACACAGCACTGTGCGGTGCTGGACAACTTGCCACAGCTCACCTGTGTTGCACATGTGATAGACATGGAGCAATGTGTAACCATGACACATTAGCAGGAAAGGCCATGCATAGCATGTACACACACACATTGTGCAGAGCATCACACAGCACCTGTAACATGACAGGGTGCATCACCGCCACATTACTGCTGTGTATGGTTGATAGTGAGAGTGCCTTTTGTCCATTGCACCATGTAGGACTGTGATAGCTCATGCAGCCTTGCTGGTCAGGTCTGCATGATATGGCAGGGTATGCCACATACATGGCACTGGGTGTGATCCACCTGGGGTTGGCGGTATTGGCAGGGTGGCTGTCCATTGCATATGTCATAGCTGTGTGAATATGGACATTCAACATGTTTATCACCATGGTGTGGACACTGTCCTCAAGCGAGGTATGCTGTGCGCTGCTTGCTGAGGGTGTGTCTGGTGCATCACACATCCATGCATACACTGTAGCCCTGGCAGGTGCTATGTGCTGGGATATTGATCGACACAGTGCTGTATGTGGACACACACGCTATCCCATGCACATGGATGGCTGCCTGCACTGATGTGGGTACCACATATGTGTACATCCCTGCCACCCACATGTCTGCTGCTGCACTACACACCGCCATCCCTCCCTCTGTGAATGTGGTGTTGGGCACAGCAGAGGTATCCATGTATGGGGACAGGGATGTTCACATAGCAGGCCCACTGATGGTATCGTCGATCTGACCATACACATATGGCGCACCCTCACACATACAACCCATTCATATTGTTGTTCTAGCGGTGACACAGCTATATTGCTATGCGGAGGCATTCACGAACATACATACACAGAGGCATGCCGTCCATCTGTGGCATTGCCTGGACTATTGCTGTGGTTCAGCACCTAGCGTGTTTGACTGCAGCTGGCGCCAGACCTACTGTGCACATGTCTACCGCGGTAGGCCTGTTCTACGGTAGGCATCTGTGATGTGCTGTGCACATCTCATATCTGCACATTTGGTTGGTGTCCATCGGTCCACGGGCCAGTGGTGGGACATACAGGGATGTTGCTGAACATATATGCATGCAACCCTGTACAGCTGTGCCGCTAGCCTCTCAGATGCTCATGTGTCGTGGGCGTGAACACCGTACACACACATGTGGTTGTGGGCTGGCGTCCGTACCCATCTCCACCTGTGGGTTGCTATCATCCCACACACTCCTTGTACTGTATGTTCAGGCTATGCACCTATGTGGGGCTTGTGTGCATGCAATACGATACTATATGCCTTTGCACCCTTCACAGACAATGTCACACAGGTACACGGCAGCCGTACACATCGCGGGTTGTTGTCAGCCGCGTCACATGTGGTACACACCTAACACATCTCCTGTGGGACATGGTCATTTATGCGGGCATGTCCAGTAGTCACATACCACAGCTACCCCTACATGTCGGCTATGCAGGACATGTGTGTGTACAACTACTGTGACATGTACACGAGCAATGCCCCCTACCTACATCACATGGTACTACCTGTGGGTATGTGTGTCTGCATCCATGCTATGGCCATAGATGACAATTGTACATCAATATGTGCAACATACCTCATTGGGGGTTGTCATGTGCACATGTTCCATGTGTCAATGCATTGTTTGTGTCTGTTGGGCGGTCATTGTTGTGCATGGTTTACATGGCTGACATAGCGTACTGTGTCTGATTCCAGATGCGTCATTGGGCTACCAGCATTGTACATTTCTACAGCACATTCCAGCCATCATGTAGCCAGCTTAGATGACAGTGGGAGGTGTTCCGCCATGTGCACATATGTCACACAGTACAAGGGTGACTGACACACATTGTCAGGACTGGGTTCTGACTGCTGTGGATGTGTGTACTGGTGTTGACAACCATGACTGCACCAGATGGTGTCTTCTGGATGTGTAACATTCACAACACACACCTACATTCACATAGCAGCACATCGTCCACGACAATGGACATTCCTGCATGAACACTGTATGCGGTATGTCTGTATGACCACTGCATATATCACTGGTAGCCACCAGCATGGCTGCCTACAACAGCAGTGTGTATCCTGTGCAAACATGGGTTACACCAGTCACAACACACCTGTGTCAGATGGCCCTGTAGTGGGTGACAGTGCAGTTCCATTCATCATGTAACAGTATACATCGTGCACCAGTATGTTGCAGACATGTGAGCGGCTGTGCTAGTCGACATATGCACACATGACACATCACCTGGTACACCGTGTCTGCCTTGCCACCTGCTATTGTGACCACCCTGTGATGACATTATGCGGCCCACATGGACTGGGACATGTGATGGCTCAATGGTGAATTAACCCTCCAGGTGTGTGTCTAGCCAGGTGTCCAGTAGCCAGTGGTCTGCACGCAGGGACAGTGTACATTGGCCTACTCTGTCACTGGGACTGTTGACTATGGTCATACTGTAGTTATGCAGGCATGTGGTGTTTGTCCAGTCTGATAGTCGTGTTCAACCACACTACCGTGGCACACATGACCTGTGGACATCTGCCTAAGGTGTGCAGCCCACATGTACATCTTCACATGCTATGCTGCCTGTGCAGCGGTGTCACATGTCTGTCTCCGGCAGGGCTGTCACAGGTAGGCACAGCATGCAGTGATGTGTGACAATGCTTACACCCTCCACTGTGCTGTACACAAGCACTGCACACACAGTACAGCACACATGTCATTTATCTGCAGTGCCTGGGACCTGCCTCCATGCCCTATACGGCACACCTGCCAGTCCAGATTGTACACAGATCATACCTCCCAGGCACATACCTGGACTGCAACACACACGGGTGGGTGGTTCCCACACCACACCGTGATTTACTCACATACTGCATATTCCCATGACACATTGCATCATAGGTAATCCATGTTCAGATACCCATGTTCGTGACCGCTTCGCACATTGTGACCGCGACAGTGAATACACTGTACACCACAGGTTACATGCGGTCGTGTTGGCATACTGTACATTGTACCTAGGACAGTTGCTACTGCTATGTATTGACAGCAACCGCCCTTCCCTAGTATGGACTCCCATGTACCCACACATGCTTGGCCATGCAGTGCGCATAGCTGGGTGACACATTACCGACACATACCATACCTACACTGCCCTCGGCATGCACCAAACCTCCATGTGTCTGTGTGCTAGGCCTACACACCTCCCCTCTGTTTGCTGAACATCCATGCTTCTCATCCCTGCTAGCCACACCCTAAACACACAACCATAGCAGCATGCATGGTACATACACACTACACCGCGTATTACTGACATCCACTGACAGAGGTAGTTGATGGCATGGCACTATCACGATGGACAGTCTACGTGCCTATGCCAACACTGATCACAGTGCACTTCTGCTACATTTACACACTGGTAGGGACCATGCTATTCCACACTGAGACATGGTGGTACTGGCCTTTTCACAGGCGCCACAGTGGTATTCCTGTTCCATGCACCGTGCTGTATGGGCACATGTGCAGGCTGTTGCACGGTAGTTATGTTCACCTGTGTGTTGTGTGTCACTTGACAGTCATGGTGTGTCCTCATGGTGCATGACATACTCCACAGCTAGCTACCTACACATGACTGCCAGACATTGCAGTGTGGGCCCTCACGCAGTGTGGTGGTATGTCTCTGCTGTTTGACTACATCCACATTCAATGCGGCATACCACAGTCATGCAGGCATTGCCAACACAGATGTTGCTGGCATCGTGCCTGCCAGTGGGGTACCTACCAACAATACACACTCTCACTCAGTACAGGGTTCCAATCCTTGGCTGGACATTGTATTAACCCTGTGGACACATACATAGTACTGCCATGCACATGTTATGTCCGGGAACACAGTCCCAATGTCACCTCAAACCGCCATAGTTGTTGTATCCCAACCTGGCTGTTACATGTCTCTGCAGCAGCACACTGCAGTGACTGCTAGCCCATTCATATACGTTGTGTACCCTGACCACCACACTACCACATCTATCACACTACACATGGATGGTACTGCATTGCACGTATGGGGCTGCATCTCTACACCCATGACTGGGCCATTCAGTATGGCACTGGGCCACATCTTGACATACATGCTTCACACACTCATTGACTACCTGCATGCCTTTACTGGCACCCTTGTTGGGCTTCTGTGCGCAACAGCACACCACATCCCATGCTGGCCACCTGTCATACTATTGCATGGGTGGTTGGGGTGGTACAGAGGGTATCACATCAGACATGCTCCGCTCTTTGCCCTTCAGCACCATTCCACTTTATGCTATTGCCAATGTACACATCCAGCATCACATCGTACCCTATGTCTCGGGATGTTCGCCATGTGCCTTCTGTACAGTTCACACAGTGGTGCAGGCATATCATGCTAACTACAACAAGTCAGGGGCGTGTGACATTGCACAGTCCTCAGACATGTGGCCCCTCATGCTCAGTATTTGCATATGTACACTACCTGCTGTCACACAGTACTGTACATGCCTACATATACCACTTCTACATACCTGGCAGCATTCTAGCTCATCCTACTCATGTTGCTGACACCCATACAGGTGTCAGTGTGGCAGATATATCATGTAGATATCATTGCATCAGTTACATCACACATAGTGCATACACATCACCTTTGCATACTGACAGTCATGCGGTGTGTATCACATGGATACTGTCCCTATACAGGCATATCACGTTGTACATGGTTGATGTACACACACATGCCCACATGGTGCTGTGGTTGCCATATTCCACCATGGCGTGGGTACACATGTGCAGGACCACATTTCTGGACCGTATGTCTAGCTGATACCTTGGGTGCCCTTGTACCTGTGCCATACACACATGTACCGCAGGCCTTGTTAGAATAGGACATGTGTTGTGTACCGTACACAATGGATACAGCGTTACATGTCTCAGTATAGTCATGCTGTGATCTCTACCGGCTCAGACAGTTTACATATGCAAATGACAGTCATGTAACACATCTGTACTCACCTGCATGCCACTAACACAGGGGTGTAATCTACTCTGCCATGGGCCATGTTCTCCACAGTACTGATGCATGTAGTACTCCTACATGGCGTTTGCAGTGGGCAGGGTGGGAGGAGCAGTCCTGCATGTGTGCACACATGCCACATTTCTCGGCCAGGCGTCTGTGTGACATCCACAGACTGGACACACACCGTGCTGTGGGACATAGGTCCTGTGCACATCCCACAGGGGCACACTGTGTCACTAGTCATGTGATAGCTCCCTTGCTGGTAGGGTGACACAGACCCATGGTACCACCACAGCGGACGTACTGTATAGACATAACAGTTGACATCCACTTCTGCCGTTCAGTGGACACTACCATGGGGGGGGTGTCACTACTGTGTACATTGCACATGTGTTTACACGGCCCTGCTGGACATCATTGTGGCACACATTGCACCTGCTACGGAACGTTTGGACATGGTTACTTGCTGTTCCCTCCATTTTGGGTACCTATTCTGCTACTACATTGTCCCATATGTGCAGGCCATACATATCTTGTGTATGTACATAACATTAGGCCATCCCTCCATCATGCATGCTGTGCCTGTGATACTGTCTATGATTTCTGAACATATCCATCATGACAGCTTTGCATTACACATAATTGACATAGTCACCCCTACTGCGTGGGATACGTGCGTCGTGCGCACATTCCGTATGACATCGGCGGTATATGCCCATGCACATGTGTGCTGTGACACTATACATACATGTCCTATGACCTGCTGTGGCACTTCATTGTTGGATATCCACTGCCAGCATCAGCGTGGGTGGTGGCATTGTTCTGTGTTTGCAACCCCTATGGCAGACCTGGGGTAGGGTTACCACCTGTGCCACTTTGCAAGGGACAGTCCCTCTTTGGGCAGTTGTGTCCTGACAAAACATATTACAAATGGCAAATGTCCTGAGATTGTAGGACATAATTATGTCCCATTTTATGTAAGAGTTGCATAACATAGTTATTTATGTATGTACATTCCTAAATGTTACAAGACACACAATAAGCAACTTAACTGCTACAAGACTACGCTTTTATTTAGGCAAATGAGTACAGTTCTACCCTTTGTACTGACCATGGGTATGTGTCCACCTGTAACATCTGATGTGTGTCGAAGATGTCCCACTTTGGCCATTTGAAAGGTGGCAAGCCTAACCTGGGGTTATCCGGGTGTGTACATGTTGTCCCACTGCTCTGCACCGTTGTCCACAGTCGTTGGTATGCTGCAGCGGCTTAGCATTACATAACCAACCTTCACCTCTCTCTGCCTGATGGACAGGTATCTTTACCTACACACACCGTTCACATACTGTACAGATTCGTCATACCTATCGTCGTTACACACCAGTACATGTCGTGGGTTCGACATACCTTTCCGACCTTTGGTTCTGCGTTCTTCTGTATTTACTTGTTAGTCCTTTAGTATTCCTTCTTTGTTCGGTATGAACATACGGTTTGAATATCCAGGAGTCTTCCTTATATTCGTCGTCACCTGAGGCATGTGGGTTAATCAGGCCAATAGCTGTTCCTCGGTGTGTACTTATCGCATATCACGGTGATCCCCTCCTTTCGTTAGATTCTGGCGTCGGCACTAGGACATGGTTCTTTCCTCGTGTGGCCGTTGGTTATTTGCAATACCTTCGTGAGGATGGTATGTATTGTATCATGTTTGTGTGACTGCATCCGCTATGTGTGGTGTCGGGTACATTTCGCTGTGGTGTTAGCCGTGGATTGTGTGTGTTGGGTATGGTATTCTGTTCGACATGTGGGTGTCCGTGTCCTGGCGGCGGCTGTCGATGGCGTTGTGCATTCAGATGTGTAACATAGCTGTTATATTCCTGTACAGAGCGGATGCAAGGATGCATCAGCCGCTGCTAGTGTTTCCCACGAGCTTGTTGTGGGTATGCGCTGTCATTGACTGCCTGTATGTTTTGCTACGGTTTTAGCTGTTATCCCTTTGATATGTGCGATGGGGTATATCTGCGGATGTGGGTAAAGTGCGGGTGTGAGTCTTGCATTTATACATACGGGATATGCTTGTGTGTGTGCTCCATCCCTGCTTGGGGGCTGCAGGTTACCTGTCTGTTGTTCGGGAATGTTTGTTTTGTTGATGTCGTGTGCTGTCGGTATCGCCTGCATGTGTGCTTCCTGCACGTATTCCTCCTTCACATGGGTTATATATCTGCGGATGTTCGTCCGTGCCTACTATCCATTGGCATTTTGTCGCTGATAGTTCACGGTGAATGTGGTCCTATACTTGGGACGGCCTGTATGCTACCGGTAGCCTCCTATTAGTGTGCGGCTTGCTTACTTCACGGTCGTGGAACACACAGCGGTATTCTGGGACCGTAAGTGTTCCCGATCGGTGCGGGATAGCACATTCGTATTTTCGCCGTACATGCCTGATGCTGTGTAGCGTTGCCGACGGACCGTGTTGAGTGTACCTTATGGCGCCATACATACGGTCATGGTTTGTACATCGTCCTTTGCATCTCCTGTTGGCTATGGCCCTGTGGTACATTCTGGGACATTTCCGCTTTGCATCGTTTTACGTCGCCACGTGCATAGCCACTGAGGAGATGTCAGTACTACTTTGTGGGTACTGCTGTACATCGCCTATGGTTCCTGTACTGTATGCCTCGCATGTTATTACACTCCGCCTGTGACATGTCATCTACATACACATTTTACAGTGGCACACACATTACACACACACAGCGGAACACCCGACAACCTCACCTCACACATACACATATTGCCGCCATGGCTCTCAACCTTCTATTTCCAGAGTGAGGAACACACACATTAGTAATGTGAAACAAATGGGCATAATGTGGAACACATAGTAATGGCATAGTGACAACTTCAGCTAAGTAGGTCATAGGTTGATTATAATATGCTGATTTACTTACAGTGAAGAACCTTTAATGAATTACTATGATTACATTCTATTTACCAGGATGTCATTTATATACATTCCTAACAATGGATGTTTGACAGACATTTTCAATGTGGAACTTTGAGGAACTGCGAGGAACATGAACTGTTTTACACCCCAAATGAGTGCGTTCCTCATAATGTCGTACACTTCACTGGTATGCTTGCGGCTTCGCACCGGCGGTTGAACACAATACGTCGTTGGCGCGCCGCGGTGGCGGCGTGTATCTCGCACTCATATCCTATGGATATGACACGCACATATCCGTTACTGTACCGTGGACTGGTGACCATCCCGACAGCGGATATGTATTGATGCAGGTTGACATTTCCATGGCTGGCGTTACCTGCTCTGCCCACCCTCCCGGATGATCGGGTTGTCGGTCACTATGTTTACTATGTGGTGATTTCGCGTCTTACTTATCTGTGAACTTGCATCCCTGGGTTCCATATTACCCTGTTGTACTTTATATCTGTGTATGCGTACATATATTTCTACATGTGTACTGATATCTATTTCCGTATCTGTGTATGCACATGAGTACATATGTAGTCGACTTGCGGCGATAGTGGCAGCATACGGCTACGCCGTGTGCTGTAGAACCGGCGTGCGGTGAGGTGTTGGCGTTCCATGCTCTGCTGGCTATTGGGTGTGCAGTGTTTGGCGGTGCCTTTGTTGGAGTCACACATCGTCCGCACATACGGTACACATTACGGGCGGACATGTTTGTGTGGCGTCCATTTTACTGTGTGTGCAGGTCAGGAGGTGTCAGTCCATGGGGCCTACACTGTCAAAGTATGTGCTATCGTTCCCTCTTTGCCAGGGCGTAGGCATATTGGGTGCGCCTCTGTCTACCTACTGGGGCTGGCTCAGTGTGTCCATGGCGCTGAGCGCCCTGTGCCTGTGCTTGCCCTGGCAGTTGTGGCGGGCTTGGTGGCCCTCGGCATTATGTCCCTGCAGCAGCTGTTTCCGCAGAATCATATTGTGTAGCATACAACATACTATGAATATGTGGGCACTTGTGCCTGGAGAGTACTGCAAGGCTCCACGGATGTATCCAAGCACGGAACCGTGATTTCAACATCCGAACACACGCTCTATGATTATTCTTGTTTGTGCGTGTGCCTCATTATGGCGTTCTTGCATGTGTGTGTGTGCATTTCTGATGGGTGTCATCAACCACGGCTCCAGTGCGTAGCCAGCATCCCCACAAGGTGACCTTGTGTGATGTCCCCTGGCGAATACCTGATACAGCTGTGAGGCATGCCAGATATGGGAGTCGTGGTAGCTTCCAGGGCTGCCAGCACACACATCCATGAGAATGCCCTGCGCATTGCACCACGACCTGGCAATTGATGGAGGGTATCCCTTGCGGTTTATGTAGCGTCTACCCTGCTCCCGGGTGGTGACTTAATTTCTATGTGCGTACAGTCTATCGCACCCAGGACCTCCGGTATTGTGCCACACGGTGGAAGCGGCGCATATTGCTAGCCAACTCCTCCTGAGATGTGGGGAAATTTATGTGCTCATGGGCATGTGGTAACATGGCATCCAGGAACTGGTGTAGTACCCTGGATGCTGATGCCTGTGAGATGCCCATTATGTCCCGGTTGGCCTTTGAAAGGTACCTGTAGCCAGTATTCGCAAGCTCACACATACCTTTGTGTCCACTGGGATGGGCTCCCCTCTGTTGTCTCTTGTTCTCAGGCGGCCGGCACAGCTCCACTATTTGCTGTAGCGTGTCCCTGTCCACCCTGTAGCGCTCTACTATCTCCAGGTCTCGCAGCCCCTGGTAGGTCACCCTTGGTCTGAACACTCTCCTTCTCCTGTGAGGCCTACGGTGGTTGTCGGCACCACCCTCCGCAACTCCGTCTGTCTCTGCCACATACCTATGCATCACGGCCACGGCGGCACCCAGCATATACATATTAAAAGTTCCCGTCTGTTTACACCCTACGGTGCGGCGTTTGGGAAATCGCTGTGTGTTGTGTGCATTCACACTTAATACTGTTGTGCTGTATACCGGTGATGTCATTGGGTGTGTCTGTGCAGCCGTATCCATGGCTTATTTCCGTGGTTTTACGGTTGCAACTGCAACGGTACTGCCTGTAGTGTTACATTACAGTTGCCTGCATTGCCTTGGCTTTGCATCTTACATTACTGCATCCTGCAGGCACATGGCATATGATGCATTTTATCTGCAGCCGCGGTTATGCTACCTCTGTACTTGGCTGTGCTATTTCGGTTATTTGCTCTTTGCATTTCTGCTACATCCCCTACTATCTTTGCATTCATATGCCTCCCCTTTCCCGTTATGCAGGAGTCTGCATGCAGAGTTATCAGCTGCCGCCGTTTGCCCTTCCTGGATTGATTGGTGTTGATTGCTCATTCACGGCTCCATTTACACTGCTTCCGCATTTCCTCGTATTCTCCGCATTACCTTCCTATATCCGTGGTTGTTGACGGGGAGGCCGTCACATGACTGGTTTAGGGAACGTAGTCATCCTCGTGCACATGCATCTGTACGCGCATTATGTACTCTCAGCGCATCTATTTCCTAACACGCCAGTCCTGATGCTGTGATGTGCATTGTACAGCCCAGATTTGCTGACCTCCAATATCCTTCCTCCAAATGTGGCACACCCCTCTGTGGTTGACATGTATCTCGTGTAGGCCACTCCTCGGTGTAGTACCGCTCGCCGTTTGCTCCATCCTTACACCGGCGCCGTTTTGCGATTCACTATTATCTGCCTCATTTGCATGGAATTGACTACTAATACATGGTTACGGCGCGAACACCGCCACCACTCCTTGACAACCATTGCGCTGGGGTTGAAGCTTTACATACATACTATGGTGTGTGGTGGCTGTGCAGCTGATGTGTGTTATACTGCTCTTTTAGGACATTGTCATATTATTTCATTGCTTTGCAACTTCTGTGCACATATCCGGGGTCTGCTGTTCTTTCTACGTGCGTGCCATTTATGTCATTTTTACATTTTGTGCATATTTTCTTTGGACATTCTCGGTGCCTTTCCACATTGGCATATTGCACCTATATGATACCTGACTTTGACAGCCTTCCGTTACTCCTCGGTCATGTTTGGGTAAATGTAAACCGTTTTTTTTTGGTTTACATTGCCGTGCTATACGCCTGCGCCACTTCGTGGATCGCTATTTGCCCTCATTTGCATGGTGCAATACCGCACACAGTGTGTTTTGCATACCTAAGCCGGGGGCGGAGACGGTCCGGCGCACGCCGGTAGTGCACGTGGAATTCATTCATACCTGAATCGCTCAGCAGCCATATTTGGCGTTATAACGCCGACGCTATGCTGGCGCCTGGCGCAAGGTTCATGAATCCGGGGGAGAATATTCACTAAACTGAATTGCAGAGTGGGAAGCCATCCTATCACCCTACAAGAAAGAAAATGACTGCAGGTATGTGCAAAAAATGAATAGACACAATCTTTACATGTCTGTGTCTTTTTCTCACACTTTTCTTTTTAAACTTGTGTTTCTGAGTAATATGTCACAATCCTACTAGAGGCAGGGAGAGTAATATGTGATTTATTGTTTGAATTTCATGGCAAGTACCCAGATTTTTGGTTAGATGCTCCTTCTTTTCACAAGCCTTCTTACCTATTTTCATTGTTGGCAGATTGAGCTTCAACCCTAATTAAATCAATTGCTGAGTACAATGACCCCTTTGGGATGTACTTTTTAAGAAATTGGAAATGTCTCGGAGGTTTCTAACCAAGAAATTATTGGCCTAAACTTCCTGAGCTACCAAGATAGGCTTGAAACACTATCCATTTACTCAGTTTCTTACCGGATCTTGCATGGCAATCTATACCTTGCATTCTGTGTCATTAGGGCCCCCATCCTCATTGACAGCATATCTCTTTGCAAGTCAGACAACTCTAGTAATACCAGAATGAGGGACGTAAATCTCCATCAGCCTATAAATGAAACATGCTACAGAGACAAATTGATTACAGAATGCCTACCCCACTTCTGAAACAAAGTCCTCCTGCAACTTAAAGTAAAACCCTAGAATCCTTCAACTTAAATGTGAATGATTGGATGGGTACCCATACATTTACTCCAGGACTGACCTGCTGTGTACTTCTTGAAATAGGTGATATGGCATGAGAATGGGTGTTGTCAAG
>NC_056736.1:651965961-651993461 GCF_019279795.1 Protopterus annectens
ACAGATTACCTGGCTCTGAAGAGACTCTCAAACAAAGGAACTGTGTATTCAGTATACTCTGAGTTCCACTACTGATACAAAATGTCGAAGGAAGACAAAAATATGGACACAATTACTACAAAAACGAAACTGTCAGAACTGCAATCACCGGAAAAAGATGTTACTTTGAAACGACAAAAAATTATTAAACAACAGGAACAATCAAAACCAGGGACTAAAACTAAACCTGATCAAATGCTGAACATGGAGGATATCAAAACTGCTCTGTTACCCATTCAAGAAGCTCTGACAGAATTAACTGTACAAGTACAAACTTTCGGAATCTCCTGTACTCAAATTCTTGAGAGAATGGATAAAAGTGAAGCCCGGATAGCAGACAATGAAGATAAAATAAACCTGTTAGCAAAAAAATCAGATGCACATGAGCTGGATATTCGTACTATTCAAGCTAAAATAACTGATTTAGAGGCAAGATCTAGAAGGAACAACACAATTGTCAGAGGAGTCTGTACAATATAATGACTTAATTACATCCATCCTACAAATATTTACAATTATTTTTAAAGATCCTGATTTGCCAAAACAAATAATCATAGAAAGAGCACACAGAGCTTTGAGGGAAGCACAGGCTTCTAACAGCCCAAGGACCTGTATATGTTAAAATACTGAATTATCAAGATGTTAGCAAGATTCTCTTAACTATTAAAAAAAATGGAGGATATGTTATGTGGAACAATAATAGAATTTCTGTGACTCAGGACTTACCTCTGCAAATCAGGCAAGCTAGACAAATGTTATCCCCTTACTGTAAATTTCTTATTGAAAAACACAAAGTTTCAGATGAAATATCCCAATACGTTAATATTCACAGTTGATGGGTCCAAATATTCGGTTTCATCAAAAAATGAAGCAAAAGTTACCTTTTTGAAGCTTTTCAAGGCTTTACCTGCTTCAGAGACTTGATCTGGCTTTCCGTTGCGACTGGCATGGCATCCGACGTCGGATTTAGCTGCTGCTGTGGATCGAGGTCTTGGTAATCCTTTGTTTGCTTATTTTTCTGTGTTAGGCCCCTCTTTGTTGAGATAAGAGCTCGTTTTTTTAAATCCTGGACATTCGCGAGTATTTCCCGAAGTTTTACAGCCTTTGCGAAGGCTGCTCCTCTACGAAAAAACAGGAAATGATTGTGGTGCTTCTGAGGGTGCGATATTCATTGTGGCACTTCTGGGAGTCCATCGCTATTAAGATTCCCCCTTCGCAATCGTCTGGACTGATTTCCAGGCTTGGAAAACCGAGGAGGACTATGCTGGTCTGAATAAAAGTAAAAGAAACATTGAAGGATGTTGTCTAATAGTACTTTAAGCACATATTTACAAGATGCTACAATTTTAGTTCCCCTAATGATCAAACTTTCTTAATTTTAAAATATATTAATGCTGAACAAGGAATGGATAGACAGGTAAGCATCTAGGGCAATATTCTGATGAAAAGAACCAGTTATTCCCTTAATATCATTAAGTTGTCTGTATATGGTAATTATATTGGATACTACACTTTTTTTTTTCTTTTGTCATATAGTAAAGACCCAGATATCTGAGATGTCTAGTTATAATACTGATAACTGCTGATATCATTAGCTAAAACATCTGATATTGCCTACTGTTAATATTGATATTGGGGAAATTAACTATTTGGGTTTTTTGGATGCTTATAGGACTATAATTTTACAATAATACAGGTTATTATTATTTTTTTTTTCTCTCTCCCTTGTTTGCTGTTTGACCAAGAGAAAATAATGTTGACTAAAAATTGAATTCTCATTTTATCTTATAAGCAAGAGGTGTTATTATATGTAATTTGTATTATTTCATTAGAGGTGTATTTAGAAATCAAGAAAGTTAACTATCTCTACACAGCAGATATATATATAATTTTTTGTTTGGCTGTTTTTAGACAGAAATATTTTTATCAGGATAGCTTAATCAATACTTATATGAGGTTTCTAGTTAGACAATCAAAGTTATGAAAAACATATATGTTGTTCTATAAATAATTTTTTATATGATTTACTCAAAAATAACTGATACAAGAGATGTTGATTAATAGTAGTGTTTAGTAGGGAATGTTTAGATTAGACTTTGTAGAATTAGAGTTGGTTGTTATAGGTTCTGCTTATATTATATGTGTCATTTATTGTCACCAGAAGAATATATCAAGGTTTATATTAGTAATTATTATAATTATTTACCCTGTACAAGACCTATACATGTCCTGGTCCAAGGGTAGAGTGGGTAGGCACTGGTATGGGACAGGATTTCAAGAATGCTTCCAAACCATATATATCTTTAAAATGTCTCTGAGTACATTCGATCTTTTCTTTTTAAAGGTTTGTAATAATGAATAACAGAGTAAAATGTGGGAAATAGACTCATGGAATACAAAAGGGCTCCAGAGCTTAAAGAAGAGGAAATTATTTCTTCATTTACTTTTGCAGTCTGGGGCGTGTTTTACACTACTTCAGGAAACTCACCTAACTAATGATCAATGGGCAGAGATCAAGAAAAGAAGTGGATTAGAGAGGTTATAGCCTCAGAAGGTAAGACCAATAGTGCAGGGGTAGCTATAGTTATTAAAAATCAACATCAAGGGAAGATCTTGGACTCTAAAATAGATAAAGAAGGAAGGTGGTGCTTTGTTACCCTCTCATCTACTCTCCATGATAAACCTATTTTACTTTGTAATGTATACGTACCATGTAGTAATCAACAATATTTTATAGCATCACTTTACCTGCTTTTAAACCAATATAATAACTATTATTTAATAATAGGAGGGGATTGGAACTCCTATCAGAATCCGAAGTTGGATAGGTCTTATCCACAAAGGTCATTCAATAGGCAAGCGGTGGTTGCACTAAATGATTTGAAAGAAGATTTTCAACTATATGACCCTTTTAAATATCTGAATAACCATTTCAATACAAATAATTTTACTTTTTATTCACCGTGTCACAAAATGTGGTCTAGAATAGACTTCTTTTTGATTTCACAAGCAATGACTAATTTTGAACCATTAGTTCTCATACATGCGCGTTATTTATCGGACCATTCAAAAATTTCATTAAGTTTTTCTAAAGATTCTAAACATAATTTGTCTCACAGGGGTTATAACTGGTCTTTAAGCCCAAATCTATTAAATAAAGAAGAAATAATACATGAAATTACAGATGTTCTTAATAGCATACTAGTTAAGTTGGAGAAACCACAATATTCTCCTGATATAGAATGGGCAACAGTTAAGACACAAATAAGAGGGATCTTCTTGCAAAAAGCTTCATATTATAAAAAAATGCATATTAGAGAGACACAAGATTTGGAAGTTAAAATAAATTCACTTGACCAAGAGTTGATTCAGAATTACAACAGTCAAACAGAGGCGGAATTATTCAAATGTCAAAAAGATCTTTTCTTAATTCAAAATAATAGGTTGACATTTTATGAACATAAAATGTTAGCGAGATATGCTAATCATATTCAAATACCATCAAGGGCATTAGCTAGAATCATTAATCAATCAAAAACAGCATCTTTAATCTCGGAAATACATTTGGACAACACAATATATTCTAAAACCAAAGATATTGTTAATGTTTTTGAAAGAATATACTCTGATATTTATGCTGATCAAAAGGATCTGTCCTTAAACAGGTCTAATAAAGAATTTTTTCAGAAAATTAGTTTCCCAAAAATAGATGATATTTCCCAAGAAGACCTAATTAAACCTATATCGGGTGAAGAAATAACTTATATAATTAAAGACTTCAAATCATACAAGGCACCGGGGCCCGATGGCCTGACTGATGAATTCTACAAAACTTTCTGCGATATTCTTGGTAAAATACTCTTGATTGTATTTAATTATATACTTAATAATAAAATTAATGATCTCCATTTTAACGCATCAAAAACTATTCTTATACCTAAAATAAATGCTGATACCCAGAATCCTGATAATTATAGACCAATTTCACTTCTAAATGTGGATATGAAAATTTTGACTTCTATTTTGGCTAATAGATTGAAAAGAATAATGAATCAAATAATTTCTAGTGAGCAAGCTGGTTTTATAACTGCCAGACAAACAAGCGACAATACATTAACACTACATTCATTAATCTCTTATGCTAAACAAAAGAATTTAAATATTTATGCACTCATAATTGATGCGTAAAAGGCTTTTGATAGGGTTAATATAGAGTTCTTGTTTGACACTTTGCCATATTTTAATATACCCCAGGAATTTATCTTATGGTTACAAATCTTATATACTAATCCTTACATCACTTTATATATCAACAAAAGTTTTTCTAAAAGAATACAACTTAAAAATGGAACACGACAGGGCTGTCCTTTGTCTCCCTTGTTGTTTAATATATACCTAGAGCCTTTATTTTTATATATTAAACAGAATGTATATCATAATGCCCCTATATTATATGGAACAAAAATATCCATGGTGGCGTTTGCAGACGATCTTAATATATACTGCACAACACCAATTTCAGACACTGAAAAATTACTGAAAGTGGTGGAGGACTTTGCAGTAACATCTAATTACAAAATTAATCTTAAAAAAACAAGCATATTTCCTTTAAAAACTCCTAAACCCTTTTCACTTCTCCCATTGGTGGGGCAGGTAAAATCTGAAGATAAAATTAAATACTTGAGTATTACCTTTTCGAAAGATGATAAGGATTTTTATAACACTAACATTAAATTAGTCTGGGATCACATACTATTTGATTTTAAGAGATGGAATAATTTAAAGTTACCTGTATTAGCAAAAGTTGCAATTATTAAAATGAATGTTTTACCCAGATTATTATATATTTAGATCTGCTCAAGTGTTAATTTCCAAGGGTTTTTTTAAACAAATTCACAGGGAATCGGCTAAATTTATTTGGGACCCAAAAAAGACCAGGATATCATATGATAAATTGATGACTCCAAAAAATAAAGGGGGATTGGATTTACCAAATTTGGAAACTTACTATTTAATAATAAACTCGAACAGAATCTTAAGAATTGCCACTTATGACATATTTAGTAATAAATGGTCACCAATGTGGGTAACTTTGAACTATAAACACATTTTGAATTTGAATATTAACCCCAAATCAGTACCTTTCTTAAGAAAGGAAAAGCTTAAATTATATGATATAATGGATCACATTAAATTATATATAACGTCATTACAAAATTTATTTGAATCCTTAAATCTTATGCAGCATATGATGGTCTTCCAACCTTTTCATAGAAATCCTAACTTGAAAATTAATAATAAATTAATAAATCTTAAAAATTTTCCTCTTATGATGAATTTAACCTTACTTGATATATATCCCTACTTAAAGGAGTCCATTAATACAATAAGACAAGAAATGAATCTGCCCAAATAATATTTAACTATTTTGAGGCAGATCAAAGAACTCTCTATAAGTTAATTTGATTACTTTAAGATTAAAGATGAGGAAATAACAAAATGTTTCAATTTGTGGCAAACTCTTCAACAAGACGTCAAATTTATAGCAGCCACTAATAAACTAATAAAGGATCTTAAATTTCAGAATACAGTTCTTATGTCAAAATATTGGAGGGATAAACTGCCACTTACAGAAGAAAAGCAGTTTCTGAAGTCAATTAATCTAACAACGAAATCAATATCTTTTCAAAAATTAATGTATACTCAACTTATGATTTTTAATAACGCCTATTATACACGCCTCAGATTGCACAAGTTTAATCCTAAAAAATCTCCAAATTGCCCATATTGTAAAGATCAAGCAGCAGATCTTCTTCATATGTTCTGGAGTTGTAAATGTATTTATAAACTTTGGAATTCCTTAAAGTGACAACTTCAAAAGATGGGATATCAAAGTTCAACACTTTCATGGGAATTCATGATATTACATATTCCTCCAAAACAATTTCCTAGATCCCAAATCACTATATTTATTAATATTTTTTTATTAATGAAACTTTATATAGTTACAAACTGGTTAAATCCATCTCAAACGTCATGGGACAATTTTAGGACTTTAGCAATAAGACACATATTAGCCCACAAACTACTTTTGAAGGATCATAATATAAATATCAATAATCCAAAGATATGGGAGCAAATTTTTAATATCATATTGGCGTAATATATAGAGATCGAGTGTAGTGTGAGACATATATATCCTTTAAGGAAAAAGTTGTTAATAAGTAAAAGATTGAGATATCTGATCTATTTATAATTCTTTTCATATGTTTTTGTACAATCTGATGTTACATTTGGAAGCATTCATGTAAATATTGTATATATGTTTTTGTGATTGTATTAGACATAATAGCTAGAACGTATTAATATTTTTGTTTTGTTTAAGTTTGTATGGAAAATGTTAAAACAATAAAGACTTATTAATGAAAAAAAAAAGAAAAACATTTATCAAAACCAAAGAAAAAACACAAAACCTAATAAATCCAAAAGGAGTACACAGATTTGGAGTACCAAACAGCTTTAATCCTGATACCTCGGCATTTCGATTTCAAGGAATATCAACATATCAAATTGTAAAGCTTAAATATACTAAACAATTAAACAATTGTGTTTCAAAATTTGTCTTTACATCCCACTTTTAAAGTGACCAGTGCACATTATACAGAAACACATCCCTTAGTCATGAAAAACTACTACACTTCCCATAGAACTTCAGCAGCAGCAAAATTACAATAAAATTACAATGAATTCTACAGCAATAATATCATCAAAAAAAATTCAACCACGTTTACATAAAAATACACCACCACCCTCTCATAATGTGTGTATATACTCATATAAAAATATATACACACATATATACATAGATGGACATATTGTTAATGAAATTTCTTCAAAATATTAACACCACCTCCTGATTTAATCCATGTGGGACCAAGGTTCCAAAATTATAAATAAAAGTAGTCTCCAGCTGATTCAACTTACTAGCAAATAGAGTACCACTAACACAGTTGCCAGATGGTTGGGCTAATACACTAAAAAAAGTCATTGCCTTATGGTGAATTTAGAAGAGTATGAATACTTCTGAGATGACTTCTAAAGAAAAATCTCTGGCTAAAGTAAAGGAGAGATTATTGGCCAGAGGGTATTCTAGATCTATTCTTAATGAAGCAAAGAATAAATTGTTGAATAATGTGATAAGTAGGGAACAATTGCATGAGAATAATAAGTTTGGACACAGAATCTAATTTACTTCAAGAGAGGAGGGGATAGAAAATAAAATATTTTAGGTTAGTAGGTTTAGTCCCTTTTCAGACACACTCAGACAGGTGGTTACAAGATTATTGCCAATGATAACAGCTGATGATAAACTTAGCACTTTATTTCCACAACATGTGACTTTCTCTTTTGGTAGATTTGTTAAGTCTAAAAGAATTGTTGAACTACCCAATTTCTAATCAGACCCAGAATAGTTCATTAAGATTTTTTCCTTGTGGGAGATGCAGTGTGTACCATAGATCAGAAATGTATCTAATGCAATGATCAATGGGCACAGATTTGTCTCTCAAGCAAGGTTTAATTGTCAATCGTGGTATTATATGCATTCTGGGATGTGGGTGTGATGAGGTGAGATGGTATATAGGTCAGACCAAAAGAAAAGTTAAGATTAGAATTTTGGAACATTTGGGAATATTAGAAGGGTTGATATAGGCTTCAGTCCAGTGGCAGAACATTTTATTAAAGCCCATTCAGGAAATTTTGATTCCCCTTTTTTTAGTGTATTGGCCCAAACATCTGGTGACTGTGTTAGTGGTGCTCTATTTGCTAATAAGTTAAATCAGCTGGAGACTACTTTCCTTTTTAATTTTGGAACCTTGGTCCCACACGGATTAAATCAGGAGGTGTTCAATTTGTGAAGAAATTTCATTGACAATATGTCCATCTATGTATATATGTGTGTATATATTTTTATATGAGTACATACACACATAATGAGAGGGTGTTGTATTTTTTATGTAAACGTGGTTGAATGCTTTTTACAATGTTATTGCTGTAGAATTCATTGTAATTTTGTTACAATTTTGCTGCTGCTGAAGTTGTATGGGAAATGTAGAAGTTTTTCATGATTAAGGGATGTGTTTATGTATAATGTGCACTGGCCACTTTAAAAGTGGGATGTATAGATACATTTTGAAACACAATTGTTTAATTGTTTAGTATATTTAAGCTTTATTTATTTATTTATTTTACATTTGTTGACCGGGCTAGTCTAACTGGATACATGTCCATTTTCAGTAGAGGCCTGAGGGGATAAGTTCCAAGACATGAATAAAATACAAATAACAAATTACAAACAACAAAAAGCAAAACAATTTGTAAGAAAAAATAGCAAAAGTAGTAAAAAATATAATAAAAATAACCAAGCAATGGTAACATGTGCAGTAAAGCATAGAGGTTAGCACAGGGTATGTAAAGAGTCATAAACAGTTCAAAAAGAAAGGTACAGGGACTAAGTACAGGTAAAGACAATAGTGGAGAAAGAAAGTTAGTTATGAACTGATTTTAATAAGAATTTATTAGAAAAAAGGTATATAAGGAGAAGTGAAATGGTACACAATAGGGAGACATGAGAGAAGTATAGTAAGAAGGAAGATGTAACCGTGGATAGTAAGCACAGGCTAGGGAGACATGAGAGAAGTATAGTAAGAAGGAAGATGTAACAGTGGATAGTAAGCATAAGATAGGCAAGGTCAAGTATAAAGAGATAGATGGCTAGTCTGGTTTGGTACAGGGGCATAGCCAGTATGATTTGAGGTCAAGTTTAAGTCTGTTTTTGAAGAGTGATAAGGAAGTAAGTGAGGAGAGATCATTAGGGAGAAGATTCCAGGATTTACCTACAGTATAAGTGAAGAGAGAATCCCCAGCCCTGTTATTAGATTTGGAGGTATGTACAAGAAGTTTGTGTGAGGAGCGTAGAGACTTCAGATTTTTATAGGGGGTGATAAGGCTAGATAAACTAGGAGTATTAGAAGGTTTGTAAAGAATGTTGTGGGCAATAGTTAGTTGGTGAAATTTAATCAGGTGTTGTAGTTCTAACCATCCTAGCTGATTTAGATTTATACAATGGTGTGTTCTAAATGGGTTTCCTGTTGCAAATCTTGCAATGTTATTATAGGATGATTTCAATTTGCTGAAGACAGTCTTGGATAGAGTAGTAAAAATAGGAGAAACTTAAAGGAGTGTTGAGATCAAATGAGTGCGAGCTACAGTAGTTTTGGCAGTAGGAGAAATGAAGGGTTTAATCCTATAGAGAGTGCCGATTTTTTTGTTGACAGTCTTTATAGTATTGTTGATATGGATGTCGAAGTTCAGATTATTGGCGATGGTGACACCGAGAAGTTTGGTGGTAAAGTCTGGAGATATTATGGTACCATTGGTGGATGTCACAGAGAAATGAAGAGGAGAGGACTTTTGAGTAGGAGTGAAGAGGAGGAGTTTGGTTTTCTTTGGGTTCAGAAGAAGGCAACGCTGAGTGAACCATTGTTCTACTATGTTGAATACCTTCTGGGTGAGAGAGTGAAGGTCTTAGGTTCATAGGTTCATAGGTTCATAGGTTCATAGGTTCATACTAGGCTATCTGCCCTAGGGCATTTATAAGCCTAGCCAGAGTGTGTGTGGCTTTCACCACCCCTTAGGATGAGAATACTATACCCATTAGTTTGCTGTGCCTCTGTCCAGCAGTGATACAGAGATGATTCCCGGGGTAAACCTACGATCTCCCATCCACTCGTCAAGATTTCTCTTGAACAGAGTCAGTGAGGGGCTCTGCCTCACATGGACTGGGATTCTGTTCCATAGTGTAGGGAGTCTCTGGGTGATGAATCTGTCCCTCCAGCACGTCCTATTTATATCCGTGTTGAGGTTTAAGTCTCTTGCTCTCGTGGCTCTGGTGGATTTGGATTTTTGAGGTGGAGCATGTCCATTAATTCGGGTTGGACATGGCCTTGTATGTCAGGCACAGATCACCTCTGAGCAGGCGGTATGCGACTGAATAGAGCTGGAGTTTCTTCAGTCGGGCATCGTATGACATATGTTTGAGCCCCTTTATCCTTTTGGTGAGGAACTTTTGGGGTCTTTCCAACTACTGCAGGTGTCGGGTAAGGTACATTCGAATGGGGCGTTGTACTCAATCATTGGTCTGATAAGTGAAGAGTACAGGGGTACAATGACCTCTCCTGATCTGGATGTGAATCCCTTCATGATCAGGTGGGCAATGTAGAAGGTCTTCCTAACCACTTTGGCAATGTGAGTGTCAAAGAGAGGTTACTGTCAACTTGGGTCCCCAGGTCCCTGATAACTTCTTCCGTGTTTAATGGATTACCACCTATGTGGTAATTAGGGGTTACCTTGTTTTTCCCAAAGGGTATGACTATACATTTTTTGGCATTTAGCTTAAGGCCATGGCTCTGGCACCAGTTATCTATTTCTATGAGACCTTTCTGGAGGATGTCTGTGTCTGATGGAGTGTCAATTATGGTGCCCAGTTTGCAGTCATCTGCAAATTTTGTCAGCCACAATCCCCCTATGTTTGCCTGCACTTCAGAAAAATAAATGCCGAACAAGAGGGGGCCCATGACTGAGCCCTGTTGGACACCGCTCGTGACCGACTTAGAGTCTGACATGGCACCAGCAACTCTAACCCTGGGTGTTCTGTCCTTGAGCCAGTTTGCAACCCATCTTGTGACATATGGGTTTACATCTAAGCTGGTGATCTTTTCTATGATGCCCGAGTGGGGTATTGTGTCGAATGCTTTTGCTAGGTCAAGGTAGGCTGTGTGAACTGCCTTACCCTCATCAATGGCCTTAGTGACTGTTTCGAAAAAGTCGACCAAGTTCAAGAGGCAGGATCTGCCCTTGACAAAGCCAAATTGGGTAGGATCCAGTGTCTGTAGGTCCCCAATGTCTTTATTTATGAGTTCCATTATGATCCTCTCCATAGCTTTGCAGACAAGGCTCGTCAAGCTTATGGGGCGGTAATTTCCAGGGTCCGTAGAAGCACCGCCTTTGTGGAGTGGGACCACAGTTGCCGTACGCCATTCTTTGGGTACGTATCCTGTAGTAAGGCTAAGATTAAACAGCAGCCTTATGTGTGGGTTTAGTTCCTCATTGAGTTCGTGTAGCACACAGCCGGGGACACCGTCTGGTCCCATTGATGCTGTGTTTTTTGCTTTAGAGAGAGCAGCTCTCACCTGGGCATCTGAGATGTTTGGGAGGCTAGACTCTGGTGGGATACATATTTCTCCTTTGGGGGGGAGGGGAGAAATTTGCACTGAACCTGTCTGCCAGTATTTTGGCAATGTCTGTGGGTTCAGTGATTTTTTTATCATTTTGGACTAATTCTGAGCATATCTGGGAGTTTCCACCCAGGTTTCTAACATAGCTAAAGAAGGCTTTATGATTGTCTTTTGTGTCATTAGCGATTTTTCTGTCAAAGTTGGCCTTGGATGATTTTATGAGTGATCGTAGTTTTTTGCTAGTATTGATCAGAGATGCCTTTCCATTTAGGGATTTTGCTCTGTCATGTAGTAGCTTTCTCCTCTTGTTGTAGAGTTTGTTTATGGCTGGAGTCCACCAGACCGGGCGCCTGCCTTTGGTGGAAAAGGTCTTGATTTTATTAGGGATTGCTTGATCCATACATTCCTGGAGGTGCTCGTAGAAGGCATTTGTAAGGGTTTCAGCAGCGTGGGTTGTGGTCTCCACTGGCTCGGGGGCCTTGAAGGATACCACTCCAGTCTTAAGAAGTGTGAAGTTTGCTTTTGAGAAGTTCTTCACTGTGGTCTTTTTTGCTGGGGGTGGGGGCGGGATGTGGATCTCCAGTGAGATTAATTTATGGTCTGATCTCACCAATGAGGGATATACTTCCAGTGTGGAGCATTTTGTCCCCATGTTTGTGATGATCAGGTCTAGTATATTTTCTCCTCTTGTGGGAATGGTGACTAGTTGTTCCATAGCATTTGAGTTTATGAACTCAAGGAACCTTTGGGCTAGGGTGTTGGGGCTTGAGTAATGTTCCCAGTCTATGTTTGGGTAGTTGAAGTCACCCAATATGATGGTGTTTGGAGAGACATTTATACTCTCCAGTGTCTTCAGGAAGGCTGTGTGGGTTTCCTGAGTTTGAGAAGGTGGTCTGTAGCATGTTACAAACTGTAGGGCAGTTTTACCTATGGTTAATTGCACCTGGATGGTCTCCGATGCTTCGTGCGTTGCCACTAACCTGGAGGTGTGGGTATCCTTTATGAATATGGATACTCCCCTCCTTTTGTAGTTCGGTCCGGATTTTGGGGCGAACGCATGATATGAGGTATAACCTGATAGTGCTGGGGTGCTCTCAGGAGCCTTGAACCAGGTTTCAGTCACAGCGCAAACATCGATGTTCTCCATACTGAGGAGGGCTTCGAGGGCGTGCATCTTGAGGTTTAGACTTCTGGCATTGAGCAGTATTACCCTTAGTTTTTCTCCATTTTTGTTTTCTAGGGCGGTAGGTTTATCATTTGAGCCTTGCCTAAAAAAGGCACTATGGGGGTGGCAAGAGCCTTTGCCAATATCCGGAATCCCAGGGGTGACAGGTGCAAGCCGTCCCTTGCGAAGCAGCGTGGCTTGTCAAGCATGTCATCCCAGGCAGACAGACATTGGATCCCCTTAGAATGACACCAGTAATTAAGCCAATTATTAAAGCTGATCATTTTGTCTCTGTATTGTGGCATCATTCTTGGTGAGGGTAGGATACTGCTCAGGGTCAGGGTCATACCGGCCTGGGCTACATAATCTGAGAGCTCCTCTATGTCTCTTTTCATGTAGTCCAGGGAGGTACCTCTCAGGTTGTTCACACCGGCATGGACAATGACTGAGTCATACTTGTACTTGCTGTGGAGTGACCTGAGTGCTTGTGTTATGTGGCAGATTCTAGCGCCTGACAGGCAGCTAACTGTGATCTTTTCCTTGTTCAGTCTGGTGAGTGGGACATCAGTGAGTCTGACTATGGAGTCACCTATAACAAGTGCGTCTGGCATTGTGTTTGGCCTTAAGGGCTGTGACTGTTTAGCACACTGACTTTGAGAACTATGTGTTGCATGTCTTATGTCTTGAGGTGGCAGTTGCTTGGGTGTCTGCTTTGGAGGCCTCTGTAGTTTTGGTAGATTTTTGATCAGTGCCTCCGAGTATGTCTTTGTGTGTTTATGTGTTTGTTTTGCAGTTGTGATAGTTCTATGTGAAACTGGGTTTGTGGTGTGCGTGGTTTCCTTCTCCTCCTGTCTGGTCTTGCCAGTCCTGAGTTGAGAGAGCTCAGCCTCCAGTTTGGCTATATAGTTGCATCTCTCACATGTATTTGTGTTTTGTGGGAGAAGGAGTGGGTTGTCTGTGTACATGAGGCAATTGTAACATTGCCTCAAGATGTCCAGATTCACCAGCTGAACAGGAGAGGACGCTAGCAACTGACCCTTCGACATGCTAGAAAAAGTGAAAAAGTTTGCTGTGTAACTGAGTCAGAAGGGCCCTATAGGGAAATGGGTACTCAAGGGGATTCTAGGCTAATGTAGTACTTTGTTTAGTATACAAGTACTTTACCTATATAAAAATGCTTTAGGAGCAAGTGCTGAGCTATTGAGATAGAGAATAGACTGTTTAGATTGCAAGTAGAGAAGTTCTAAGGGAAAAATTGAAGAGCAGACTTTACGGAGCCAGAAATAGTTTAACCTTGTTTAACCGGCGCTGCCCGATGGTGCTCTTTGGGCAACTCCGCGCTAAATCATGCCAAAGTGCGCTAAAGCGGGCTTTATTACAGGGGGCTGAAAAGAGCTAGGAATTGATCCAAAATGGCCAATAGACTACAAGTTTCTGGCTGGAAACCACTCCTCTAGGGACAAATAGGCCGCTCAGTGCTCCCCACTCCCACTGGTGAACAAAGATGCTTCCTTTTATCCAAATAAGGATATGGAATAGCACAGGAACCAAGACAAAGCCCAGAGATCAGCAAACTCTGAAGACTGGACTATTCTAGTTCAGTAAGGCGGGAAAACAAGATTTTTTTTTTTTTTTTCTTTCTTTTTTTTGCAGAAAACAGAGGAAAAACAGACAGTAAATGCTATAAATGCTTTTAAGCGGCTAGCACACTTGAGTGTGTTAGCCTACAGGTAAAATTAAGCAACAACTAACTTTTTAAAAGTGCAAAACAGTTAATCAACACAAAAACAGTTTAAATAGAATGCAGAGCTGTATAAACAGGCTAAAATGCAGTCGCTAAGCAGTAAATAATCAAAACCAGAAAAAATACTTAAATCAGTTATAGCAAATACAGTTATAACAAATGCTCTGAAATATACTGTATATTTCCAAAATGTTTGAGAAGGACAGTCAGAACACAAGAAGGTTCAGGCGAAAGAGAAAAAAAAAAGTTTTGTTTTACTTTTTGAAAGGGAAAAAGGAGGAACAGAAGGCCTTATCAAATGTTCTCTCTGTATTAAGCAGAATGAGCTAATGACACTAGACTGGGAGGTGTGTCACAGTAGGGGCGGGCAACTGCAAAGCCACCAAGTATAAGAGCAAGACACCAACAGGGAGGGAGGGTGGGACAAAATAGCCTACAAGACAGCAAGCACTACAGAGACAAATGAAAGTTTTTAAACAGATAAGGATTTGTGAAGATACTGAATAGACAAAGTGCTTTATATATATTAAATTGTAAAACAGTAATCTGTAAAAATAATCAAAAAAAAATCAAGATGATACTTATATTTTGTAGCTCAGCTGCAGTCACAACTTCTCTAGTCTGCACTGTGTGCAAAAGACAGAAACTTTTTTTTTTTTACAAGAACACAAAAGAACCAGCCCCCACTAGCCAAGAGATAATTACACAGAGGAGATGTTTCAGTTTACACAATAGCCTACCAGACAGCAAGCACTAGAGACAAATGAAAGTTTTTAAACAGATAAGGATTTGTGCAGATACTGAATAGACAAAGTGCTTTATATATTAAATTGTAAAAACAGTAATCTGTAAAAATAATAAAAAAAAATCAAGATGATACTTATATTTTGTAGCTCAGCTGCAGTCACAACTTCTCTAGTCTGCACTGTGTGCAAAAGACAGAAACTTTTTTTTTTTTACAAGAACACAAAAGAACCAGCCCCCACTAGCCAAGAGATAATTACACAGAGGAGATGTTTCAGTTTACACAATAGCCTACCAGACAGCAAGCACTAGAGACAAATGAAAGTTTTTAAACAGATAAGGATTTGTGAAGATACTGAATAGACAAAGTGCTTTATATATATTAAATTGTAAAAACAGTAATCTGTAAAGATAATCAAAAAAAATCAAGATGATACTTATATTTTGTAGCTCAGCTGCAGTCACAACTTCTCTAGTCTGCACTGTGTGCAAAAGACAGAAACTTTTTTTTTTTTTTACAAGAACACAAAAGAACCAGCCCCACTAGCCAAGAGATAATTACACAGAGGAGATGTTTCAGTTTACACAATAGCCTACCAGACAGCAAGCACTAGAGACAAATGAAAGTTTTTAAACAGATAAGGATTTGTGAAGATACTGAATAGACAAAGTGCTTTATATATATTAAATTGTAAAAACAGTAATCTGTAAAAATAATAAAAAAAAAATCAAGATGATACTTATATTTTGTAGCTCAGCTGCAGTCACAACTTCTCTAGCTGAGTGAACCATTGTTCTACTATGTTGAATACCTTCTGGGTGAGAGAGTGAAGGTCTTAGGAGGATGTAGCTGAGCATAGTAGTGTAGAGTCATCAGCATATTGTATGCAAATGGCTTGGGGGATAGCTAGATGAAGGTCATTTATAAATATGGAGAAGAGGTCCCAGTATGGATCCCTGGGGGACGCCTATGGTAAGGGGTAGATGGGTGGATAGAGTGTTATGCCATAGAACTGCTTGCTGTCATTTCTCATGGTAGGATTGAGAATCTGGTGGTTTACCATGTCAAATGCTTTAGACAGGTCAATAAATAGAGCAGAAGAAAGATTATTTAGGTTTCGTTGATTGTTGATGTAATCAGTAAAGGAAAGGAGGGCAGTGGTAGTGCTGTGTGAGGGTCTGAAACCATGTTGACAGTTGGAAAGTAAAATGTTTTCAATTAAGTGATGGACTAATTGTCTGTGGATACATTTCTCCATAATCTTAGATAATGGAGAGAGTAGGGCAATAGGGCAATAGTTTGATAGCTCAATGGAGTGTCCTCCTTTATGCAGGGGGATAACATGAGAGACTTTCCATAAGGTGGGGATGTGACCTTCGCTTATAGTTCTATTTATCAATATGGAAATAGGGTAGGCAATAGCATTGGAGGATAACTGTAGAAATTCAGAAGGCAGTTGGTCTGCTGAAGGAGAGCATGGTTTCAGTTTATTCAAAAAGGTTTTGAATAAGTTTGGTTGGGACTGGTTGGAACTGAAAAGAAGGGGGTGGGGTTGAGGTGTAAGAAGGTGGTGTGAAGGAATTAGGTGATAGTTGACTGGCTAGTGTTTGGATAGCATCTGTAAAGAAAGTATTGAAGGTATTAGCTGTATGGATAGGGTTTTTCTGGTCTGTATTTTGGGGGTTAGGTGTGGTGGATTGACTTGGGTGGAGTAACTGCTTAATGCTAGCCCAGCATTTTTGTGGGTTTTTGTGATTAGGTTGTTGAAATTGTAAGAAATATTTTTTTTTATCATAAAGTATGGCCTTCTTAGTGTCATTTCTAAGTTGTCTAAAGGTTTTTTGATCAGCAGGGTTTTTGGTCATTCTCCATTTGGCCCAATATTTATTTCTGAGTTGAATTTTATGCTTAGTTTCATTGGATAGCCATGGGGCAGAGTTGGCCTTAATTCTAATAGATCTGGTTGGAGTGTGATGATTGAGAATGGAAAGGAAGGTACTATTAAAGAAATTAAAGCTTCATCTAAAGGGAGGTGTTTTAAGGGAACCCAGTTGCATGCTCTTAGTTCCATTTGGAATAAATCAGGGTTAAATTTCTTTTTGGATCTAATACTTCTGATAGAGGTTAGAATGTGAGTGTTGGTTTTATGTCTGATGAAGTAGGTAAGTGAGTGGTCACTTATATCATCAAGGAGGGTTCCAGAATTATAGTAGTGAGTATGACTGTTTATAAGAATCCAGTCTAGTATGCTAGCTTTCTTGTTAGCTTTATTTATTCTGGTGGGTGAGGTAATGTGTTTGAGAAAAAACATGTAGGTTAATGTGGAAGGTAGGAAGGCTGGTACAATAGGAATTCCAATCCAAATTTATATTGCCTAGGATTATGGTTTCTTGAAACATGTGTTGGGATAGCCAGCAAAGGATATTTCCATGTTTACAATTTGATATGTTGATATCCCTTGAAGGCAAAATGCCATGGTACCAGGATTAATGCTGTTTGGTACTGCAAATCTGTGTATGCATTTTGAAAAACATGCCTACTTGGGGCAAAAGTGTAAAGTATCTAAAGTCAAGGATTAAGTAATACAAAGAACTACATGAAAATCGTAAGCTTCATATTATTCCGTAGTACTTCCTATATATTCAGATATTAGGGATGGAAGTGGCTATGATCTGTCATGTTTAAAATACATGAGGAAAGCTGTGGACTGTGCAGCTTTTATTATTGGTAAAAAGTAAAAATAATTTGAGGTGCAGTAACTCTGCAAACAACAAACTCCATTCTGCTAATAAATTGCAAAATATAAAAAAAAATATGAAACTTTTTCATTCAAATGCAATGCATAAACTCATTAGATATTGAAATAACTGCTTTTTCTAGTTCATGTATATATATATATATATATATATATATATATATATATATATATATATATATATATATGTATATATATATATTTACCCCCTGGATTTCAAGCACTCAGGTGTGACTGACAAAATAAAAAAGGAGGAAGAGTAGCCTTAATCTTTACTAGCCTACTGAATATCTCTCCCTACCAAAACCCTATTCCTCAGTTCTGCAACACTGAACTAGTCATAGGAATTCTCAAACTGAACAACTATAAAAGTATCTGTATTATGGCCATCTGTATCCCCCCTGGAAATAACATTACCACTCTAGAAAACATTCTCCTATGGTCCTCAACTAACATTAAGCTTGAGACATATATATTAGGAGATGTGAACATTGACTGGAACAAAATCAACAACAGCAATCCCTCCCTATCTATCAATCTCCTAAACTTCACTCAACTAATATGTGGTATTACAAGACCTAATAGAAACAACCCCCCAAGGTCAGCTCTGGACTGGATCTTAGTCTCTCACCCTAATAAAATCTCTTACTCTGGTATACTACCTGACACTATAAGTGATCATCTCCCAAACATCATTCACCGAGCTACCCACTCCTCCCCCCACAAACACCAATATACCCACACACGTAATCTTACAAATTTTAACCCCTCCATATTCTCCAAAACCCTTAAACTAACAAATTGGGACAACCTAAAAACTCTCCCACTAGATGAAGCCATAGATTTCTTCAATTCCACCTTCCTGAGCATCCTAAACACTCAAGCCCCACCCAGAACTAAACAAATAAAATCCAACTCCACGCCTTGGCTAACTAAAGACACCAAAACTCTTATGCGACAAAGAGACAAAACCTGGAAACTTTACGAAAAAAATAAACGCCCTGTTACCCTCCAAAAATATAAACAACTCTGCAACCTAGCCAAAAAACATGTTATAAAAGACAAAAAATCATATTATATCAAACTTCAGTCTACCCACTCTAAAAATCCCAAACAATTCTGGAACTCCATAAACTCTCTTTTGCATCCAGGTACCAAAAGTAATCCCTGTCCTGACAACAAAAAATCTGATACTGAAATTGCTTCCCTCTTCAACTCCTTTTTCACAAACTCTATAGCTGAACTCACTAAGACCTTCCCCAACCACATCTCCTCCCCTACACGCAATCCAACCCCCCCTTCCTCTACTCAATCCTCCTCCCCCAATCCTCTCCCCACTTTCTATCTAAAAACTGTCCCGACCTCCTACATCAAAAAGCTTCTCTCTAAACTAAAGCCATGCTCCAGCTCCCCTGACAATATTCCCTCACTCTTCTTAAAGCTTGCAGCTGATGGTATTGCCATCCGTATTAGCATTCTCATTAACAGATCCATGCAGGAATCTTATGTCCCCAAAGTGTGGCATGCAGCCTTTATCTTGCCACTCCACAAAGGAGGCAAAAACAATAGCATTTCTAACTTCCGACCCACAGCAATTCTTTCACCAATCTCAAAAATCCTTGAAAAATGCATCCATATCCAACTCATGCCCTTCCTCATCAATAACCAACTCCTTACCCCCACCCAACATGGCTTCCATCCTGGCCATAGCACAATAACCGCTCTCCTCTCCTTTCTAGACAAAATAAACCTTGCTCGTGACTCAGGAGAAATTGTTTCACCATTGCCCTAGACCTATCTAAGGCATTTGATACCATCTCTCATACCCACCTTCTAAATCATCTCTCCAACCTCAGTCTATCTCAAAACTGCCTTACCTGGTTCCAAAGTTATCTCTCTAACAGATCCCAGGCCGTAAAATGGCAAAATGGCACCTCCACCTTCCGTCCTACCCCTACCGGGGTTCCCCAAGGGTCCATTCTAGGACCAATGCTCTTTAATATATTTATCAATGATCTTCACACCACCATTCCCAACACACAAATTGTGCAATATGCAGATGACTCTACTTTAAGCTGTTCTGCTCCTAATCTTTCTGAACTCCAGGCTAAAACCCAATTAGCCTTCTCAACCACTGAGCACTGGATGCTTCAAAACCATCTCTCACTCAATGCCAATAAATCCAAAATCCTTCTTTTCTCTCCCTCTAAAACTATTACACTTGATAAGCAGTCCTTCAATATCCTCAGCCATGCCAACTCCACTATAGAAGTTGTCCTCTTTGCTAAACTTCTAGGGGTCACAATTGATGAACACCTGAAATTCGATACTCATGTCCAACTTAATATCAAAAAACCCACCAGAAGCTCGGCGTGTTATATAGAAACGCTCACTTTCTCTTTCCATCTACAAGGCAAACTCTAGCTTCTACCTATCTTCTTCCATCACTACTGTATGGTGCTCCACTTCTAACCAATCTATCTATTACCATCTCCTCAAAGCTAGAAATGTGCTACAACAAAATTGCTAAATTTGCAACCAAATCTAAACACTCCTCCCATCACTGCACCTCTCTTCACAAGCTCACCTGGCTAGAGTTTCCTAACCACCTCCTCTTCCTTCAACTTACTACAGCCCACAAATTAATCTTAAAACCCACTGCATGCCCTGCTCTTTCTAATATTTTACCATTCTACACCCCACACAGACCCCTTAGATCTGCTCAACAAAATCTACTTTCTGTATATAAACCAAAACGCCCCCCTGGACAATTTCTCCTTTCCTATTCTCTTGCCAAAAAATGGAACTCCCTCTCATCCCTGCTTAGAACCACTTCAAACTTTGAACTCTTCAAATCTCAGCTCCACTCCCACCTCTCACAAATTTGGAACTGTAACTGCATTCTTCCCTCCTAACTCCTCCTAATTTCACCTATGCATGTACTCCCTCTTGCTCATACTCATTATTTTATATAATTATTTATTTTTCCACCACAGCTTCCTTGCTCTGAATCCAACAATTGATTACCTTGTAAATATTGTACATACCCGAATGTGTGTTTATTAGTTAGGTGTTGACGTAGGTGGAGGGAATCTCATTTACATAAGCACCATGCTCTTCAATACCCCCTCTCTCTGTTAACTTGTTTCCCATTTTTCTCTCTTTCTTTGTTGACTTTTTAACACGATACAACTCCTTATATAAGAATTTTTCATTTGTTTGCTAATAACATTTATAAGTGTATCTATAATTGTATGCTTGTTGAAATATTTGTAATGCGGGGCTTTTCTCCCCAGGCCTAAATGTAAAACTCTATGTTTGTTTTAACTGTATGCATTGCGGAGCTTTTCTCCCTGGGCCTCCACTGAAAATGGGCCCTCTGGGCCCAGTGGACCTCCCCGGTTATCAAACTGGAAATAAATAAATAAATAAATATGTGGACCACTTCATCAGAATTACGATTATTAATACTTGTTTGATGCCTTACAGCACTACTGAACAAGAGTCAATGAGCACTCAGGTATAACTTCTACAACCAATAATATGAATAACTGTTATAAAATTAAAAATATACATTTTTTATAATGAGAGAGAATGTCAGATGAACAGTGACAGCAAACCATGCACCACACAGCTTAGCCCATAGATACCACTGCATGTGCCAGTCATACTATTTGCACTTTCTACAATAAAGGAAACACTAACCTGAATGTCATAGTCCATAATTATAGACTAGATGCTGCCTCTTTACCTGCACAGCTGTATGCCATGCATGAGACTGCAGAACAGAGTCCTTGCTACTAACGCCAATTGGTTATCATTAGTCATTGTGGGGCTGGAAATGGGAGCTGCAGTGACAGCATGGGTCATTTCACCACCAGACTAGCACATGCTATGCAGAATGTAACATGCAGTAAACATCCTACATGCAGTAGCTGGGTCATACTGAAGGGAATCTCCACAAATATCCAGGCACCTGTAATGGCTCTTTAGGAGGACAAAGATCCTCTTGATGACAATAATGGTCTGGGACAGAGATATGTTGCAGGTCTCTTCTGCAGCTCCACTTGGATTTCTCCCTGGTGTCATGGGCAATGACTCCAGTGGATAGTCTGCATCACTTGAAAAACAAGAAAAGAGAGAGAGAGAGAAGACAAAACAAAGAAAAAGTGGTTTCGTATTCAGCAATACATTTTACCACGAATAACTACTTAAATAAAATATATAAAAAAATAATATTTTTCCACTTACCAACAAGATTACCTTGGGGTATCCTACCATGCAGAAAGAGATGGTAAAGTGAACTAGTGTGCCAGATATGGGAATCATGTGCACTGTCAGGATGCTGGACAGAATTGGTGGTGATGCACCCTCATACATCACACTATCTGGCAGTTGATATAATAGTAGATCTTTGTACAGTGGTACAGCTCCCCATGTAGACCAGAAGGGGCTCTAATTGCAACATGGGTGCAATCTATTTTACCAAGTATCTTATAGAAATGTGTTACCCCATGAAAGTCATGCATAGCCCTTGCTCAGTCCTGAAGTGACACCGGAAAATAGATGTACTGATCCACACGTGCCAAAACTACTTCCAGGAACTGCTGGAGTATCCTTGAGGCAGAAGCATGTGTGATCCCCAGCATGTCCTCAGTCTGTCTCTGGAAGGTTCCCATGGCAAATATAATGAGAGCTATACATACCCTAGTGTTCACAGGGGTAGGAAGTCCATGCATCCCTCCAGTGACCCTATGGGGGGTCATACATACCCACTAAGACCCTTATAATATTTCTGTCCACTCTATGTCTCCTGATTATCAAAGTTATAATGCGTTATCCTTTACCTCTATCACCGCCTTCTTGGCTAGTGAGCACCACTGAAATAGCAAGGTTAGCAGCAAGTGAGAGCATTTTCACAGATTTCAAAATAGATAGGATTGATGCAACTCTGCTTTATAAAACATATCTGCAGACGGCATGGAAAAGCAGGAAAATTCCACTATGAATCACAAACAGGTGATAAAATGCTACATCAGTGCATGCTTAGTTACATAATATCTTTTTGAATCTCATTATGACTTAATTTGCTTAAGCAGATTACAGGCCATCACTCTTTAGGATAAATGGCATGTGGGAATTGCTGCTCAGCAAACATTAATGGACAGCACAAATAGTCATAGACGGCCTGCATAATGACTATGAACAACACCCATAAAATCATAAAATAGAAGGTTATGTAAGTAGAAACTAAAGCAATGCAGAATAGAGACACAAATATAGTTCCAATGGCAGTAGGGGCAACATGGCTAATAGAAAAGATGTCACTGATGCATGTAACTTCATATGAACTGCAGAAGGAAGCAGTTTGGGGTACATTGTGGGTACTGAGAAGAGCACTCCTGGGAAACACCAGAGACTGAAGTGATACTAATTTCACAAACTTTGATTGTACACTGCCTCAAGAATGGGGTCTAGTCCTATTGAGGTATTATAAACAATAATGTTTTGGAGAAATTAGAATAATGAAAGAAACATAAAACAATGGGTATCTTATTTCTTTATTTTGCTATTATTTGTATAACTACATGATGATTACTGCAGTGAATCAACTGATTTTAACCATGAGCCAGGCTCCATAAAGAGGATACATAGGACAATTACAGTACAATTCTAAATGAGCTGTGTAAGGCAATAAAATCAACAGATATAAATAAACACCAAACAAACATTAAGGGCACAAAAACACATATAATTAAAAGCACATAATGTAAAAGCATTAATGTAAAATAAAATATTATGAAAAGTAAAGTACAGCCATTCTATATGTGTATTCACAAAGTAAGACTGGAAAAGTACTTGAGGAGAAGCTAATCAAATGTCAGTTGCACAAAGGAAAAAAGGGAAAAAAAAGATGAAAGACATAATACTGTGCAAGTTATCCATAAGAAATCATTGCCGGTGTGTCGTCTGAGTGTGCAGTGACAATGATTCACTTGTTTCCAGAGATTTCTCTGTTCTTTGAGTTGGTGCTATTACAGAGTTGGTATATGTAAATTTGGGGATGCCAAAGGACTTGTCCCCTTCAAAAAACAATATAAAATTTATGCTTTTTCACTCTTCTGTGTTTTGGTCATTTTTTTTATCCTTTTGGTTAATTGGCTTGCAGGAAGTCAACATTTCATAGCAGAACCCCTGAAAAGATGATTGAAATTTTATTGTATGTGTATTCGAGCTTTAACGATTTATTTATTTACCTTTATTTACTGGGAAAGTCTAGCTGAGCAAACAAGCCCATTTTCATCAGAGGCAGGGGAAAAAGCTGCACATAAGAAAAACCGTAACAAAGTCGTACATATAAATCATAATCATCATCATGACTGGGCAGGACAATTTCACAGAAGAACAGACAAAAATCAGCACAGAATTACTTAGCAATAGTTAATACAAAAATAGTTAATAGCTCAACAAAATTAAACAATTAAACTAACAAACAAAATTAAGGGTTGGGATGGTGGTCCAACAGTTAAGGTGCTTGCCTTACAAACACAAGGTGCAGGTTTGAGTCTCACAAGGGATAATTGGCTGGGCTTACAATGGCTTGCAAGGGCAATTAGCCTTGTACTAACCTATGGGGTTGGGAGGGTGGCCTAATGGTTAAGGTGCTTGCCTTACACACATGAGGTGCAGGGTTTGAGTCTCACAAGGGATAATTGGCTAGGCTTAAAATGGCTTGCAAGGGCAGTTAGCCTAGTACTAATCTATGAACCTATGAAATAATATATGACTACCTGAAAATCTATTTCATAAGGTAATAGTACAAAGGAAGAACTTTCTGGAATGCCATACTACAGACCATGTTGTAATCCTAACATGGGACTACATGTTTTATTGCCAGGTAATTTAGTAGGAGTGTGTAGCAGAAGTAAAGTGAGCATCAGGGGGAGGCAGTCAAGGTTCTTAAAAGTGTGACTGATATAAAACAGAGAAAGTCTATCAATAATTGATTTGCAAACAAATTTTACAGTATAATGAGTGAGGGATACAGAGCGACTTGGAGAGATGTGTTATCAAGATTAAGCATGAGAAGAAAGGAACAGATAGTAGGAAAATGATGTTTACATCATAGAGATGTCAAGGAAAAAGAAGATCACTGAGGAGGTAGGTTGAGTGTTTTACAAGGAGGAAGAGCAGGGACATTGCCAGAAGTCTAACATGTAGAGTTTTAACTTTTATTTGAAGGGATATAGATTATTGTGGAGTCTGGTGCACAGGTGGATTGAGTTCTTGGATTTGGAGAAACTGGAGTAAAGTGAATTACCAGCTTTGTTAAAGGCTTTTTAAAATAGTAATTATTGTTACAGTGGAGGAATCTGTTAGTACACTAAGACTGAAAATACCATTGAGGGAAGGGCATTTTTTAGGATGAAAGACAAGTCTGTGCTTAATAAATAGTTGAGAATCAGTAGAGGGAATGGGGTAATTAGAGCCATGTGAGATGTTTCAGGGCAGTGTGATGATGTGAGGAATAAGATTTGTTGAATGCAAAATTGGCTATTTTACTGTAGCATTGTTTCAATGGGGGTGTGTCAATGTGTCGAGGGCAGTTTAAGCAACTGCCATTTCAGCTAAAATGCTGTCTGAGAGCACTTTTGTCAGTAGTGTAGAATGCCCTTTTCTCCACTGTTATGTAACCTCAAAGTAGGCATATTTTTGGGGAGATCTAAAGAGTCTCCCCCTCCCATATGGGGGAACTACCCCTCCTGTAAAGAAAGATTTATTCAAAGTTTCATGAAATATCTTTGGAGTTTTGTGCTCAGGGAAGGGAATGTGTTAATCTAGCAACATGAATCCATTCTGATTTGTTCATCAAGGTTGACTGAAATTTGGTGAAACTGGGACTTGCAAGTAGAAGGGTATGGTGTAGATAGGTAGTGGCTAAAATTTTCTTATTCGTTTCTGTAATGTACTGTTTATTTCCATATAGGTGAACTAGTTTTTGGTTTTTGATTACTTGCTGGATGTGGAGGTCAAATTTCATGCCTTCATCTATTGTAACCCCTAGTAGTTTAGTATTCAAAACACCATCAATTTTTGTATTATTTGAAGATGTGATTACAGAACTGGTTTTACATTCTGTCTGAGACTTAGGGGTGAAGAGGAGTAGTTTAATCTTTTATTGAGTTTGGTGTGAAGGTGAGGTCAGATTATGTTAGCTGCATTTCTACAGAGGTAATGAGTGTTGTGTGAGCTGATAGAGAAGGATGGGGTTTCACTCTGAGCAGATAAGCTACATCGTCTACATATTAAATTAGGATGACATGTTCCTAAATATTATGAAAGTTGTTAATGAATATGTTAAACAATAGCAGCCCTAGGAAGGATTCTTATGGGACACCAAAAGAGACTGGTAAACAGAAAGAGAAACTTGACTGCCATGTAAGTGCTTGGGACTTTTTTACAGGTAGCTGTGAAATCAATGACCACTGAGTGAGAGAGGCCCAGTAAAGCTAACTAGGGTAACAGTTTATTATGGAAAACAGTATCAAAGGCCTTTGATAGGTCTAAGAAAGGAGCAGATGCAATATTTATGTTACATTTTTATTAATAGTGTTTATAAAATCAGTAAGAGCAATAGCGGTGCTATGAGTTGGCCTGAAGACATGTTGAGAGGGAGGAGGTTATTCCTGACAATGTGGCTGAGAAGTTATAAATGGATACATTTTCTAGGATCTTAGCTAGAAAGGAAAGTATGGTTATTGGTCTATTGTTAGAGAGGTCAGTTAGGTTTCCTACTTTATGCAAGGGTAGAATGGAAGATTTTTTTCCAGAGAGTAGGGTGTAAGCAATGGCATTTGGTGCAATTTTCGGGTATTTGGCTAGCATGCAGTTTGCTGGAAGGTTAGTGGGCTTTTTCAGGAATTTTTTTTTTATCATAGAGGTTGGGACAGTGAATAAAGAGAAAGCATTTATGTTACAGGGTTGGAAACTAGGTTGGGATGTATTTTTTATGTGTAAGTTGGGAAGTGATTTCATTGTATTAATGAAGAGGGAGCTAAAGAATGAAGCAATAATATGTGGCTCCTTGTCCAGGCAAGGGGTGGGCTGCTGGGTTTTACCAGGGGTTAAATATTTTATGATGGAGTTCCAGAAGGTAATTGGATTTTTATGATGATCCTTTTGAGAGTTAATATAGTGTTTTATTTTGTTAGATCTAACTGTTTTGTAAGGTTACAAGATTTCTAATTATTTTTCTGAATTTTATTTAGTTGCCAAGTTTTTCATGATTTATCCTTGTTCGGCATTTTTTTTTCTGAGTCTTAGACTTTGAATAGATGCTCGAATGCTGAGACATTGAGGATAATTTATTAAACTTGTGTACTGCATTGTCAAAAGGAGTAGTTTTGAGGTGCTCCGATTAACAAAGCTTAAAGTTGCTGTGAAGGCTTCTTTGTTGGAAATTAGTGAGATTTCAGGTTTCCAAGGAATAATATTTCTTGAGCTACAAAACATTATAGTAAGGTGCCTGATGTGATTTTTAACAAGATTAATTGTCAGTATTCAGTCTAGTATTGATCTTTTGTTCTTTGGCCTGTTGACTCTCGCTGGAGTCTGAATAATCTGTGAGAAGCCAAAGATTTAGAGATATTTCATCTGCTATGTGGTTATAGCAGAGGGGGCTTATCTTAGCAAAAGCTGTTTCACCAGTAGCAGAACCAAGAGGGAGTCTGTAAAAGGAAGGTGCTTTGATTTCTTTA